>NW_028181398.1:250000-277500 GCF_964211825.1 Aythya ferina | reverse complement strand
TCCCCTCTCCAGCACTCTGGCTCCCACTGCCCCCCTTTGGCCCTTTTATAGGGAGGAGCAGCCACACCCCTGATTGATGACAAGCCATTTGCATAATAGCTAACAATCGCTACCCAGGCCACAAGCAACGCATCACAGAGCGTCATCAAGTTGCTAGGAGCCGCCAGCTGCTACCTTACAGGGCCACGGTGCCATGGTCCTGTGGGGTGACAAATGGAACTCGAATTAGGAGCGGTGGGCAGCGCTCACAACCATAGCCTCCCAGAGAAGCCGCCTTGGCACACCTGGTTCATGGCAACTCCTCCTGACATCTCTGGGCTCACCATCATTGCTACCAGCATGCCTTAGCAAGGAACATGCAGAGGAAGTTGGCCAGGAAGTTTCTGCCGAGGTGGAGGAGGCTGTGGAGGAGGAAAAGTCAGTAGGGCTGGAGAAGGAGAAGGAGGAAGAGGCAGTGGAGGTGGAGGAGGTGTTGGAGGTGCAAGAGGCAGGGAAGGAGGAGAAGGAGGAGGAAAATGAGAAATAGGATTAGCAGGCGGGGGACGAGGAGGATGCGGTAGACAAGGAGGAGGCAGTGAACGAGGAGGAGGCAGTGGACAAGAAAAAGGCCGTGGACGATGAGGAGGAAATGGTGGAGGAGGACGTGCTGGAGGTATCATAGAATCACAATTGTTAGAGGAGACCTTCACATTTGTCCGGTCTAGTCATCACTGTACTACCAATGTCACCCAATAAACCATGTTCCTAAGCACCAGCTCCAACCTTTCCTTGAACACCCTGCTCCTCTTGGGCGTCCTCCACAGGTCGCAGCCTCCTCTAGGGCAGATCCACCTGTTCCACCGGGGGCTCCTCCAGCCACAGGGGTGCTGCAGCGTGGAGATCTGCTCCACGGGGGACCCATGGGCTGCAGGGGGACAGCCTGCTCCACCAGGGGCCTCTCCCTGCACAGGCCGCAGGGGAACTGCTGCTGTGAGCCTGGAGCACCTCCTGCCTCCTGCTGCACAGACCTTGGGGGCTGCACAGAGCTTTCTCACTCCCCCCTGAGCCAGACGCTGCTGGGCAGCAGCTTTTGTTCCCTTTCTTAGATGGGCTCTCCCCCAGGCGCAAACATCATCCTTTTGCTCTGCGTTCTGGGCAGCAGCGGGTGGGTCCCTCCTGGAAGGAGCCTCCTGGCAGTGGCCCTGAGCTCCCATGGGGCAGCTGCTGCATTCTCCTCACAGAGGACACCCCTGCAGCCCCCTGCTCCCACAGCCTGGCCACGCAAACCCAAGCCAAGACACCGAGCGAGCCTCCCTGATTGCCAGCCAGCAGCTGGCTCAGCCTGGGACCCCAGGCCAGTGCCCACAAGACGCTCCTGGGCCTTGAAAAGCAAGCCTTGTGGGGACGGAGCACCCACAAAGAACGGACTCACACAACAGGACTCCTTGCCAACACTGCCTCACAGACACCTGGGCCTTGAGCGGGTAGCTCACCTTGAGCGAGCTCATTTCCTTCCCAGTAGCTGAAATGTACCCTTTCGGGGGCATTTGGGGGCTACAGCGTGCTGCTGAGAGGGTTGTTGGAGCTCCTGCAGGGCAGTGCTTCCACTAAGGCAAGGCCTTTTCTGCATCTTCTACTGCCTTGCAAGCGAGGATGCTTGGGGCACACAAGAAGCTGGCAGGGGACACAGCTGCAGGGATTGCAGGGATTCCTAAAGTCATTGCCAAATACAAGAAAGACAGGAGGACGTGATGCTTCCGAGAGAAAGGAGCTCGCTTTGGGGTCCAAATCCGTCCCTTTTTCAGGGAAGCAAGAGATGCTGTGCATTTCTCTCGTCCCCCTGAGACAGCCACTGGGTGACGATGGGGCCAAGTATCTTGAAAGAGACCTTGCTTTCTCAGGCCCAGGTGTCCAGCTGCACACCAAGGCCATCCCTGTCTTCCAGGCGCAGTTGTCAGGCCCAAGGCCGAGCTCCCCTGCGAACCCCCAGCCCAGCAGACCTTGCTCCTGGCATTGTGGAGCAGCCATTTCACGGCAGCCTTTTCTCCTGGCAGCCAGCTTAGCACCAAAAGCTCTGCCACCGGGACGCCTGAGAGCACAGGAAACACACACACAAAGAAAACAACAACAACAACAAAAAAATACCATTGGGTGACTTCTTGTGAACGCAGCGATCATTTAATCCCTTTGTTTTCCCAGGTGGTGTGGATGATACTGGCTGCACTGTTGGAGTTTGGATTTGGAGAGGTACACGTGAGCACAATAGTATGTTGCATCAGAAGTAGTCAGCATTGTGGAGAAGGTGGGCGTCATTGCCGGCGTCCTAGTGAATGCTGATACTCTTTTTGCAGCTGATGATGAGCCTGGCACTTGACTAAGATGACAATCAGTGCCTGTGCGTTTCTTGAGGAGGAGGGACTTTACCATCCAGCAACATGAGAGCTAAGTTGGGGGGCACCTGGTATTTGCATATCTGGGGTGGCTAATGGGAGCTGGGAGTCAGAGCAGCGTGGAGCCAGCTGGCTGAATATACTTGGTGCCATGGTGAGGGTGGTTCAGGCTGGGTCATGTTCAGGCTGCTTGTGGCTGGGTCACCAGCCTAATAGAAGCAGCGGGATTATTTTGTAGCTTGAGTGCGTGTGCCAGGCATGACAGTTTCCTTCTGTTCATCTGTCCTGTAGTGTTGCTTCTGCAATGTCTGTTCTGTGCTTCTCAGGTCTTGATATCCTCCTAGCTTTTTACACTGGACTGACTAGACATGCGACTTGATAGCGGTGCTGAAGGGCCTCAATGCTTGTTTTGTCATCATGACTCTGATCTGAGCACTTCTTGTCTTGCAGTCACTGCTTGAAGTACAGATCTGTTTCAGGTCTTGTGCATCGTGTTCAGTTTGAGATCACATCTGTTTCCATCCTCACTCTTGAAGAAGTCAACTGGGCTGCATCAGGAGCTCTTGCTTGGGAATTGATTTCCTAAGCGTCTTCCTATGGAGTTTTTACTCCCCATCCTTCTGGTCTCTTGTCTTGAAGGCAGGTTTCTTATGCACCCATCTTCCCAGTTCTGGCAGTTGCTTCCAGTCACATGTCGTGACATTTGAGTCTCTCCTTGGGTCTGCTGCAGAGCACCTGTTCTGACTTGCTGTTGCCACAGGGCTTCCCTCTGGGGGTCGCTTTTTCTTGTGCCTTGTGTTGTGTGTTTTGTTTGTAGTGTTTGTGGTGTGCCTGTGTGTATGTGTTTGGTCTAGAACTGTCCTGCCTGGCAGTTAGTGATGGTAGCTAATGTCCATGGGTATACTAATACATTGTCCGGACTGTTTTGGCAAAGACATCCGGTCTGCCTCTGGGCACGTACTGAAGGGCAGCTGGCACAGTCATCTCTGTGGTGTTTGGCAAATGTGGAGGTGGGAGACTATATCTTGTTGCGAGCAGCTGCTCACATAGCGCTTGAACGGTGTGCTTGAGGAGGTCTTTTGAATCTTGAAAGCTTACAGATATGGGGTTTTGAAATTCTTATTTTTATTTCTTTCCTGTCCCCAGTAGAGTGTACAGCTTTGGAGGAACCTGTCACAGGGAAGAGCTCCTTCTGGAACTGTCCAGCACTCAGTAGGCAACTCGGTGACTGGCCTGATCCCCTTTCCAGGTGCTGAGGCAATGGGGCTGCTGTTTTGAAATGATAATATTGTAAATGGGGTTCCTTTGTGTTGTTGAGGGATGGGTGCTAATGCTGGCAGCTGAATGATTATCTTGTGACTGTGTTTTCCTTTGTTCAGGCTGAAAGGCAGTGTGTAGTCCATGACATCATGACCCGAGGTGCCTCTGGAGTGAGTGGTGTGTGATGAGCAGAGGTAGCTGTTATTTTTGGGGTGCGGTTGTCACTGCAGTTATTTTTTTACATCCAATCGAGTAAAATACACATGTTAATTCGAAATAACCTTTTTGCTGGGAAGAAAGTGATTATGCAGGATTGTGGATCAGGAGGACTTCATGTCCTTTTCCAGCCTCAATATTTACACTAAAAGCAGATAAGAAATTTGAAGAAGAACAGGAAAAAGAAAAAGAAAATAAACGGGAGCTGTTGCATAACCTACCATCTCCATATCCTACCAATCCACCTCCGGTGGCTGTGGTATCTCTAGCAGTACCACCGTTGCCCCTGCTTCCACCACCATCAGCACCAGAATGAGACCGACCTCCGGCTGCATGCAGGAGAAGTAGGACTGCCATATCTGAGGGAGGTTCTCTATATCCCTTAAGGGAGGTAACTGGTGTATAACTGGGTTTCATGGTTATTGTGTTAGGGTTTTAGAATTTTTTGGGTTGTAGTGTTGATAGGTTTTTTAGTGTTAGGGTCCTAGGGTTTTATTTTTGGTCAGTTACTTAGGGTTAGTGTTTTAAGATCCTTTTTTTTTTTTTTTTTTTTTTTTTTTTCAGGTTAGGTGAGGTTCTCCAGGGTTTGGGTTTTGAGCGTCCTACTGTTTTGGATTAGGGCTTTGCACATCCTACTGCTTTGGGTTGGCTTTGGGTTTTAAGCATCTTAGGTTTTGGGTTATGGTGTTGAGCGTCCTAATGTTTTGGGTTAGGGCTTTGGGTTTTAAGCATCTTAATTTTTGGGTCAGAGTTTTGTGTGTCTTAATGTTTTCAGTTTGTGTTTAGAGCGTCCTAAAGTTTAGGGTTTTGGTTTGTGTTTTGAGCATCCTAATGTTTAGAGTTAGGGTTTTGAGCATCCTACTGTCTCCAAAACCTCAGCACAATAACACACCCCACAGGTTTCTGACTAGATGAAGAGATGCCCAGTCATCAGTCACACTGGGATAGCAATATTTGCTGTTCAATATTTTCTTCGTTTTTAATCACGATCAGGGAACTTGTTGACCATAAGGGAAACCTTCTGTGATGTAAGTGTTATTAATATTTATATTAAATCATGTTTATTCCTCTCCAAACAGTACTTTGTTCACGAAATAAAATTATTGTAGCCAAGGCCTTAATGCCAACAGGTATTTGTCTAATGGGAAGAGTCGACCATAAAAGAGAAGCAACCTTTACTTGTCCTGGTCAAAAAAATAGTGTTTGATCTCTTTAAAATACATAAGAATGCAGGAGGTATTTGTACAGATGCTACCCAATTGCAGTGGGTAGTGAAGTCTTTCTGCAGGCTACATTACATTATAGCAAGATGGACTAGGTAACTGACAACCTATCTTTTGCCTACCCAGACCTCCAATTTTCTTTCATCAGAAGTCTGAGTGAGTCAATTACACATGATCAGGTTGATAGAAAGAACTGCAAGATTTGGCAAAGGGAATACCAGGAAAAATGACAAAAATGAGGGGCAATTGCCCAAGACAGTCAATCTAGAAGATTGTTCAGGTTATTATAACATTGTTCTATAATGAACTGCGGCATTTAAGGACATCTTGAAATTCCTATTTGCTTCTTGCATTTTGTGCTTTGTTTATAATTCATCACTAAACGTAACACAGAAACATTTCATTGATCCTAAATGCTATGAGAAAACTGGTTTTGTTCTAAGGTACAGATCACCTTTAAAGGCCTATGCCCCTATCTTATATGGTCATATAGAAAATATTATATGAAAATATGAGTGTCTGTAAATTACAGATACTAGGCAATTTAGTTCAGTCTAAACTGTAGTTTCCAGAGAACAAGTGCAACCCCCTAAAACCTATATTAATAACTACATCAGTATTGAGCATATCATATTTATATTAATATATGTGCGGTGTTTTCTCATGCATTCTACAAGCTACAGCTCACACTGGACCATGGGAAATGGGATATATTTAAGAAGGCCACAGGATATGTTGGATGGAAGAGTATGAATTCTTTTTAAGAAGGAAGGACAACACGTAACACACAAGGACTCACAAGACGATAGAAAACAGCAAAATGGGCATGCGATAATCTGCAATACTGACAGCAAAATCAGTTTGTAAACACAGTTTGCATACAGTCTTTGAAAAACTGTAGAAAAGAAATAGAAAAGAACGATACAAAAATCCCTGCCAACTCTTCTGTTTATGTACAAAGCACTGTACAGGTACTAGACAACCCAGGTTGTGTGATGCTGCCTATGGCACTTTCCCTTCGTGTAAAGGTGTATGCCACAGAGCATCATTAAAAACAATTGCGGGGCTCCTGAATTTTGAAAAATCAAACTAGAAGGATTCGACACTCCAGCATCAACCAGTACTGGCTCTGCAGCAGAACACAGATATAAAAGGGGATCAAAGGTTGGTTGAGAAATGTCACGGGTCTTTATGCCTTCCCAAATCCTGCCTTAGTTTAGTTATTTCCATCCTGGCCCATCAGAGACCCATCCGGTGGCTCAGTAATATGCTCTAGGTTGTTTTCAAAAAAACCTAGCTGCAAAAGCACAACCACCTTATCCATGAGGATTTGTATCAGCTTGGTAGTGGGAAGCCACCAGGATTCGCCAAATATGGAAGAAGTCTCTGGGATGGTGGGCAACACAACCCGATGGTTACCATGGCAGCACAACGCTATGGTTGCCACGGCAACACTGTAATGGTCCCTAAAACAACGTGGACTTGTGTTGCCGTGGCAACCATGGTTTTCTGCTGCCATGGTAACCATGGGGTTGTGTTGCCATGGTAACCATGGGGTTGTGTTTCCATGGCAACCATGGGGTTGTGTTGCCATGGCAAACATGGCGTTTTGTTCCCATGGTAACTACGGGTTCGAGTTGCCATGGCAACCATGGGGTTGTGTTGCCATGGTAACCATGGGGTTGGGTTGCCATGGAAACCATGGGGTTCTGTTGCCATGGCAACCATGGGGTTGTGTTGCCATGGTAACCATGGGGTTGAGTTGCCATGGCAACCATCACATTTTGTTGCCATGGTAACCAAGGTTTCTCTTGCCATGGCAGACATGGGGTGCCATGGCAAACTCAGGTAGGTTTAGGGGGACTTTTGTGGTGGATCTATGGATTTTGGGGTTTTGTTCCAGTTTTGGGGGTGATCGTGTTCTTTTTTGGGGTGTTTTTGACATGTTTTGTGGTCTCCGTTGGGTTTCGCTGGGTTCTCGTTGGTCGTTAAGGTAAATGGGAGTGGATTGTGGGTTTTGGAGAAGATCAAGTGAGTTTAGGGTGGTTTGGGGGGAAAATTCATAGTTTTTTTTGTTTGTTTGTTTTGTTTTCTTTTGATCCAGTTTTTTTCTGGGGTGTTTTTGAGGTGTTTTGGGGTCTCCGTTGGGTTTTGTTGGGTTCCTAATGGGTTTTATGGTGTTTGGGAGTGGACTTTGGGATTTGGAGAACATCCGGTAGGTTTAGTGGGAGTTTGGGGGCAGATTCATCGTTTTTGGTATTTTCTTCTCTTTGTTGGGGTGGTCCCGTTCTTTTCTGGGAAGTTTTTGAGGTGTTTTGGGGTGTCCGTTTGGTTTTGTTGGGTTCTCAGTCATCATGGTGGAAAAGGGTAAATTGTGGGTTTTGGAGAACATCAGGTGAGTTTAACGACTTTTGGGGGGTGAATCTTTGGTTTTGGGGGATTTCTTCTTTTTTTTTTTTATTGTTTTCTTCTGTTTTAGGGGTGGTTTCGTTTTTTTTTGAAGTGTTTTGTTGGGTTTTCAGTTGTCATCGTGGTGGAAAAGAGTAAACTGCGGGTTTTGGAGAACATCAGGTCGGTTTAGGGTGGTTTTGGGGTGGCTTCAACGTATTTGGTTTTTTCTTCTGTTTTTTGGGGTGATCTTGTTCTTTTTTGGGGTGTTTTTGACATGTTTTGGGGTCTCCGATGGGTTTTGTTGGGTTTTCCGTTGTCATCGTGGTGGAAAGTTTTAAATTGTGGGATTTGGAGAACATCAGGTAGGTTTAGGGGGACTTTTGGTGTGGATTCATGGTATTTGGGGTTTTCTTCTGCTTTTTGGGGTGATCCTGTTCTTTTTTGGGGTGTTTTTGACTTTTTTGGGGGTCTCCGTTGGGTTTCGTTGGGTTTTCCGTGGTCATCATGTTGGAAAATGAAAAATTGTGGGTTTTGGAGAACATCAGGTAGGTTTAGGGTGGTTTTGGGGTGGATCTATGGTTTTTGGGGTTTTCTTCTGTTTTTTTGGGGAGATCCTGTTCTTGTTTGGGGTCTTTTTGACTTGTTTTGGGGTCTCCGTTGGGTTTCGTCGGGTTTTCCGTGGTCGTCATGGTGGAAAAGGGTAAATTGCGGGGTTTGGAGAACTTCAGGTAGGTTTAGCAAGACTTTTCGGGTGGATTCATGATATTTGGGTTTTTCTTCTGTTTTTTTGGGGGTGATCCTGTTCTTGTTTGGTGTGTTTATGACGTGTTTTGGGGTCTCTGTTGGGTTTTGGTTGGACTCTTATTGGTTGTCATGGTGGAAAAGGGTAAATTGTGGGTTTTAGAGAACATCAGGTAGGTTAAGGGGGACTTTTGGGGTCGATCTATGGCTTTTGGGGTTTTCTTGTGTTTTCTGGGGTGATCCTGTTCTTCTTTGTGGTGGTTTTGACGTGTTTTGTGGTCTCCGTTGGGTTTTGTTGGGATCTTGTTGGTCATCATCGTGAATGGGAGTGAAATGTGGGATTTGGAGACGATCAGGTGAGTTTAGGGTGGTTTTGTGGGGAAATTCATGTTTTTGTTTTTTTTTTTTTTGTTTTTTTTTTTTTTCCTTCTGATCCAGTTCTTTTTTGGGGTATTTTTGAAGTGTTTGGGGGTCTCCGTTGGATTTCGTTGGGTTTTCCGTTGTCATCATGGTGGAAAATGGTAAATTGTGGGTTTTGGAGAACATCAGGTAGGTGTAGGGTGTTTTTGGGGTGGATCTATGCTTTTGGGGTATTTTCTTCCATTTTTGGGGATGATCCCGTTCCTGTTTGGGCTGATTTTGACATGTATTGGGGTCTCCGTTTGGTTTCGTTGGGTTTTCCATGGTCATCAGAGTGGAAAAGTGTAAATTGTGGGTTTTGGAGAACCTCAGGTATGTTTAGGGTGGTTTTGGGGTAGATCTATGGTTTTGGGGGATTTTCTTCCAGTTTGGGGAGTGATCCCATGCTTGTTTGGCGTGTTTTTGACGGTTTGTTGGTCTCCGTTGTGTTTTGTACGTTTTCATTGGTCATTATGGTGAAAAAGGTTAAATTGTGGGGTTTGGAGAAGATCAGGTGAGTTTACGGTGGTTTTGGGGTGGATCTATGTTTTTTGGGTTTTTCTTCTGTTTTTTTTTGGTGTGATCCTGTTCTTGTTTGGGGTGGTTTTGATGTGTTTTGTTGTTTCCGTTGCGTTTTGTTGAATTCCTAATGGGTTTTATGGTGGTCGGGAGTGGACTTTGGGATTTGGAGAACATCAGGTATGTTTAGGGTGGTTTTGGGGTGGATCTATGGTATTTGGGGACTTTCTTATGGTTTTTTTGGGGGGGTGATCCCGTTCTTTTTTGTGGTGGTTTTGACGTGTTTTGGGGTCTCCGTTGGGTTTTGTTGGATTCTTGTTGGTCATCATGGTGAATGGGAGTGAAATGTGGGATTTGGAGAAGACCAGGTGAGTTTAGGGTGGTTTTGTGGGGAAATTCATAGTTTTTGTGTTTTTGTTTTTTTGTTTGTTTGTTTTGATTTTTTTTTCTTCTTATCCAGTTCTTTTTTGGGGTATTTTTGACGTGTTTAGGGGTCTTCGTTGGGTTTCGTTGGGTTGTCGTTGGTCGTTAAGGTAAATGGGAGTGGATTGTGGGTTTTGGAGAAGATCAGGTCAGTTTAGGGTGGTTTTGTAGAAAAGTTCAAAGTTTTGGGGTTTTTTACTTCTGATCCAGTTGTTTTCTGGGGTGTTTTTGACGTGTTTTGGGGTGTCCGATGGCTTTCGTTGGGTTTTCCGTGGTCATCAGTGTGGAAAAGGGTAAATTGTGGGTTTTGGAGAACATCAGGTAGGTTTAGGGTGGTTTTGGGCTGGATCTATGGTTTTTGGTGTTTTCTTTTGTTTTTGGGGTTGATTCTGTTCTTTTTTTGGGGTGTTTTTGACGTGTTTTGGGGTCTCCGTTGGGTTTTGTTGGGTTTCCATTGGGTTTCCTAATGGTTGGGAGTGGATTGTACATTTAGGAGAACATCAGGTAGGTTTAAGGGTTTTTTGGGGGGTTATATCATGTTTTTTCTTCTGATCCTGTTCGCTTTTGGTGTGTTTTTGAGGTGTTTTGGGGTTTCCATTGTGTTTCGTTGAGTTCCTAATCGGTTTTATGGTGGTTGGGAGTGGACTTTGGGACTTGGAGAACAGCAGGTAGGTTTAGGATGGTTTTGGGGTGGATCTATGGTTTTTGGGGATTTTCTTCCAGTTTTGGGGGAGGTCCCGTTCTTGTTTGGGGTGTTTTTGACGTGTTTTGGGATCTCCGTTGGATTTTGTTGGGTTCTCGTTGGTCGTTAAGGTAAATGGGAGTGGATTGTGGGTTTTGGAGAAGATCAGGTGAGTTTAGGCTGGATTTTGGTGGAAATTCATAGTTTTTTTTGTTGTTTTTTTTCTGACCCCGTTCTTTTTTGGGGTGTTTCTGATGTGTTTTGGGGTCTCCGATGGGTTTCGTTGGGTTTTCTGTGGTCATTGTTGTGAAAAAAAGTAAATTGTGGGTTCTGGAGAACATCAGGTAGGTTTAGGGTGGTTTTGGGGTGGACCTATGGTTTTGGGTGATTTTCTCCCAGTTTTGGGGGTGATCCCGTTTTTGTTAGGGTTGTTTTTGACGTGTTTTGGGGTCTCCGTTGGGTTTTGTTGGGTTCTCGTTGGTCATCATGGTGAAAAAGTGTAAATTGTGGGTTTTGGAGAACATCAGGTGAGTTTAACTTTTTTTGGTCGTGAATCTATGGTGTTGGGGTAATTCTTCTGTTTTTGTAGGGTTTTCTTCTGTTTTTGGGGTGGTCCCGTTCTTTTTTGGGGTGTTTTTGATATGTTTTGTTATCTCCGTTGGGTTTTGTTGGGTTCTTGTTGGTCATCATGGTGAAAAAGTGTAAATCTTGGGTTTTGGAGAACATCAGGGAGGTTTAGGGTGGTTTTGGTGTTTATCTATGTTTTTTGGGGTTTTCTTTCGCTTTTAGGGGTTATCCTGTTCTTGTTTTTGTTTTTTTTTTGGCTTGTTTTGGGGTCTCCGTTAGTTTTCGTTTGGTTCTCGTTAGTCGTTAAGGTAAATGGGAGTGGCTTGTGGGTTTTGAAGAAGGTCAGGTGAGTTTAGGGTGGTTTTGGGGGGAAATTCATCGTTTTTGGGTTTTTGTCTTCTGATCCAGTTCTTTTTTGGGGTGTTTTTGACGTGTTTTGGGGTCTCTGTTTTGTTTCGTTGTGTTTTCCGTGGTCACCATGTCGGAAAAGGGTAAATTGTGGGTTCTGGAGAACATGAGGTAGGTTTAGGGTGGTTTTGGGGTGGATCTATGGTTTTGGGTGATTTTCTCCCAGTTTTGTTGGTGATCCCGTTCTTGTTTGGGGTGATTTTGACGTGTTTTGGGGTCTCTGTTGGGTTTTGTTGGGTTTTCCGTGGTCATCATGGTGGAAAAGTGTAAATTGTGGGTTTTGGAGAACATCAGGTAGGTTTATGGTGGTTTTGGGGTGGATCTATGTTTTTTGGTGTTTTCTTTCGTTTTTAGAGGTTATCCCGTTCTTGTTTGGGGAGTTTTTGACTTTTTTGGGAATCTCCGTTGGTTTTTTGTTGGGTTTTCGTTGGTCGTTAAGTTAAATGGGAATTGATAGTGGGTTTTGAAGAAGATTAGGTGAGTTTAGGGTGGTTTTGGGTGGAAATTCATAGTTTTTTGTGTTTTTTCTTCTGATCCAATTCTTTTTTGACGTGTTTTTGACGTGTTTTGGGGTTTCCGTTGCGTTTTGTTCAGTTCCTAATGGGTTTTATGGTGGTTGGGAGTGGATTGTACATTTAGGAGAACATCAGGTAGGTTTAAGGTTTTTTTGGGGGGTTAAATCATGTATTTTCTTCTGATCCGGTTCGCTTTTGGGGTGTTTTTGAGGTGTTTTGTGGTTTCCGTTGTGTTTTGTTCAGTTCCTAATGGGTTTTATGGTGGTTGGGAGTGGACTTTGGGATTTGGAGAACATCAGGTAGGTTTAGGGTTGTTTTGGGATTGGATCCGTGTTTTTTGGGAATTTTCTTCCAGTTTTGGGGGTGATCCCATTCTTGTTTGGGGTGTTTTTGACGTGTTTTGGGGTCTCTGTTGTGTTTCGTTGGGTTCTTGTTGGTCATGATGTTGGAAAAAAGTAAATTGTGGGTTCTGGAGAACATCAGGTAGGTTTAGGGTGGTTTTGGGGTGGATCTATGTTTTTTGGTGTTTTCTTTCGTTTTTAGAGGTTATCCCGTTCTTGTTTGGGGAGTTTTTGACATTTTTGGGAATCTCCATTGGTTTTTGTTGGGTTCTCCTTGGTCATTAAGTTAAATGGGAATTGATAGTGGGTTTTGAAGAAGATTAGGTGAGTTTAGGGTGGTTTTGGGTGGAAATTCATAGTTTTTTGTGTTTTTTCTTCTGATCCAATTCTTTTTTGAGGTGTTTTTGACGTGTTTTGGGGTTTCCGTTGCGTTTTGTTCAGTTCCTAATGGGTTTTATGGTGGTTGGGAGTGGATTGTACATTTAGGAGAACATCAGGTAGGTTTAAGGTTTTTTTGGGGGGTTAAATCATGTATTTTCTTCTGATCCGGTTCGCTTTTGGGGTGTTTTTGAGGTGTTTTGTGGTTTCCGTTGCGTTTTGTTCAGTTCCTAATGGGTTTTATGGTGTTTGAGAGTGGACTTTGGGATTTGGAGAACATCAGGTAGGTTTAGGGTTGTTTTGGGATTGGATCCGTGTTTTTTGGGAATTTTCTTCCAGTTTTGGGGGTGATCCCATTCTTGTTTGCGGTGTTTTTGACGTGTTTTGGGGTCTCCGTTGGGTTTTGTTGGGTTCTCGTTGGTCATCATGGTGAAAAAGTGTAAATTGTGGGTTTTGGAGAACGTCAGGTGAGTTTTGGTCGTGAATCTATGGTGTTGGGGTAATTCTTCTGTTTTTGTAGGGTTTTCTTCTGTTTTTGGGGTGGTCCCGTTCTTTTTTGGGGTGTTTTTGACATGTTTTGTTATCTCCGTTGGGTTTTGTTGGGTTCTTGTTGGTCATCATGGTGAAAAAGTGTAAATCGTGGGTTTTGGAGAACATCAGGTAGGTTTAGGGTGGTTTTGGTGTTGATCTATGCTTTTTGGGGTTTTCTTTCGCTTTTAGGGGTTATCCCGTTCTTGTTTGGTTTTTGTTTGACTTGTTTTGGGGTCTCCGTTAGTTTTCGTTTGGTTCTCGTTAGTCGTTAAGGTAAATGGGAGTGGCTTGTGGGTTTTGAAGAAGGTCAGGTGAGTTTAGGGTGGTTTTGGGGGGAAATTCATCGTTTTTGGGTTTTTGTCTTCTGATCCAGTTCTTTTTTGGGGTGTTTTTGACGTGTTTTGGGGTCTCTGTTTTGTTTCGTTGTGTTTTCCGTGGTCACCATGTCGGAAAAGGGTAAATTGTGGGTTCTGGAGAACATGAGGTAGGTTTAGGGTGGTTTTGGGGTGGATCTATGTTTTTTGGTGTTTTCTTTCGTTTTTAGAGGTTATCCCGTTCTTGTTTGGGGAGTTTTTGACTTTTTTGGGAATCTCCATTGGTTTTTGTTGGGTTCTCGTTGGTCGTTAAGTTAAATGGGAATTGATAGTGGGTTTTGAAGAAGATTAGGTGAGTTTAGGGTGGTTTTGGGTGGAAATTCATAGTTTTTTGTGTTTTTTCTTCTGATCCAATTCTTTTTTGAGGTGTTTTTGACGTGTTTTGGGGTTTCCGTTGCGTTTTGTTCAGTTCCTAATGGGTTTTATGGTGGTTGGGAGTGGACTTTGGGATTTGGAGAACATCAGGTAGGTTTAGGGTTGTTTTGGGATTGGATCCGTGTTTTTTGGGAATTTTCTTCCAGTTTTGGGGGTGATCCCATTCTTGTTTGGGGTGTTTTTGACGTGTTTTGGGGTCTCCGTTGGGTTTTGTTGGGTTTTCCGTGGTCATCATGGTGGAAAAGTGTAAATTGTGGGTTTTGGAGAACTTCAGGTAGGTTTAGGGGGACTTTTGGGGTGGATTCATGGTATTAGGATTTTCTTCTGTGTTTGGGGTGATCCTATTCTTTTTTGGGGTGTTTTTGACGTGTTTTGGGGTCTCCGTTGTGTTTTGTTGGGTTCTCGTTGGTCATCATGGTGAAAAAGTGTAAATTGTGGGTTTTGGAGAACGTCAGGTGAGTTTTGGTCGTGAATCTATGGTGTTGGGGTAATTCTTCTGTTTTTGTAGGGTTTTCTTCTGTTTTTGGGGTGGTCCCGTTCTTTTTTGGGGTGTTTTTGACATGTTTTGTTATCTCCGTTGGGTTTTGTTGGGTTCTTGTTGGTCATCATGGTGAAAAAGTGTAAATCGTGGGTTTTGGAGAACATCAGGTAGGTTTAGGGTGGTTTTGGTGTTGATCTATGCTTTTTGGGGTTTTCTTTCGCTTTTAGGGGTTATCCCGTTCTTGTTTGGTTTTTGTTTGACTTGTTTTGGGGTCTCCGTTAGTTTTCGTTTGGTTCTCGTTAGTCGTTAAGGTAAATGGGAGTGGCTTGTGGGTTTTGAAGAAGGTCAGGTGAGTTTAGGGTGGTTTTGGGGGGAAATTCATCGTTTTTGGGTTTTTGTCTTCTGATCCAGTTCTTTTTTGGGGTGTTTTTGACGTGTTTTGGGGTCTCTGTTTTGTTTCGTTGTGTTTTCCGTGGTCACCATGTCGGAAAAGGGTAAATTGTGGGTTCTGGAGAACATGAGGTAGGTTTAGGGTGGTTTTGGGGTGGATCTATGTTTTTTGGTGTTTTCTTTCGTTTTTAGAGGTTATCCCGTTCTTGTTTGGGGAGTTTTTGACTTTTTTGGGAATCTCCATTGGTTTTTGTTGGGTTCTCGTTGGTCGTTAAGTTAAATGGGAATTGATAGTGGGTTTTGAAGAAGATTAGGTGAGTTTAGGGTGGTTTTGGGTGGAAATTCATAGTTTTTTGTGTTTTTTCTTCTGATCCAATTCTTTTTTGAGGTGTTTTTGACGTGTTTTGGGGTTTCCGTTGCGTTTTGTTCAGTTCCTAATGGGTTTTATGGTGGTTGGGAGTGGACTTTGGGATTTGGAGAACATCAGGTAGGTTTAGGGTTGTTTTGGGATTGGATCCGTGTTTTTTGGGAATTTTCTTCCAGTTTTGGGGGTGATCCCATTCTTGTTTGGGGTGTTTTTGACGTGTTTTGGGGTCTCCGTTGGGTTTTGTTGGGTTTTCCGTGGTCATCATGGTGGAAAAGTGTAAATTGTGGGTTTTGGAGAACTTCAGGTAGGTTTAGGGGGACTTTTGGGGTGGATTCATGGTATTAGGATTTTCTTCTGTGTTTGGGGTGATCCTATTCTTTTTTGGGGTGTTTTTGACGTGTTTTGGGGTCTCCGTTGTGTTTTGTTGGGTTCTCGTTGGTCATCATGGTGAAAAAGTGTAAATTGTGGGTTTTGGAGAACATCAGGTGAGTTTTGGTCGTGAATCTATGGTGTTGGGGTAATTCTTCTGTTTTTGTAGGGTTTTCTTCTGTTTTTGGGGTGGTCCCGTTCTTTTTTGGGGTGTTTTTGACATGTTTTGTTATCTCCGTTGGGTTTTGTTGGGTTCTTGTTGGTCATCATGGTGAAAAAGTGTAAATCGTGGGTTTTGGAGAACATCAGGTAGGTTTAGGGTGGTTTTGGTGTTGATCTATGCTTTTTGGGGTTTTCTTTCGCTTTTAGGGGTTATCCCGTTCTTGTTTGGTTTTTGTTTGACTTGTTTTGGGGTCTCCGTTAGTTTTCGTTTGGTTCTCGTTAGTCGTTAAGGTAAATGGGAGTGGCTTGTGGGTTTTGAAGAAGGTCAGGTGAGTTTAGGGTGGTTTTGGGGGGAAATTCATCGTTTTTGGGTTTTTGTCTTCTGATCCAGTTCTTTTTTGGGGTGTTTTTGACGTGTTTTGGGGTCTCTGTTTTGTTTCGTTGTGTTTTCCGTGGTCACCATGTCGGAAAAGGGTAAATTGTGGGTTCTGGAGAACATGAGGTAGGTTTAGGGTGGTTTTGGGGTGGATCTATGTTTTTTGGTGTTTTCTTTCGTTTTTAGAGGTTATCCCGTTCTTGTTTGGGGAGTTTTTGACTTTTTTGGGAATCTCCATTGGTTTTTGTTGGGTTCTCGTTGGTCGTTAAGTTAAATGGGAATTGATAGTGGGTTTTGAAGAAGATTAGGTGAGTTTAGGGTGGTTTTGGGTGGAAATTCATAGTTTTTTGTGTTTTTTCTTCTGATCCAATTCTTTTTTGAGGTGTTTTTGACGTGTTTTGGGGTTTCCGTTGCGTTTTGTTCAGTTCCTAATGGGTTTTATGGTGGTTGGGAGTGGACTTTGGGATTTGGAGAACATCAGGTAGGTTTAGGGTTGTTTTGGGATTGGATCCGTGTTTTTTGGGAATTTTCTTCCAGTTTTGGGGGTGATCCCATTCTTGTTTGGGGTGTTTTTGACGTGTTTTGGGGTCTCCGTTGGGTTTTGTTGGGTTTTCCGTGGTCATCATGGTGGAAAAGTGTAAATTGTGGGTTTTGGAGAACTTCAGGTAGGTTTAGGGGGACTTTTGGGGTGGATTCATGGTATTAGGATTTTCTTCTGTGTTTGGGGTGATCCTATTCTTTTTTGGGGTGTTTTTGACGTGTTTTGGGGTCTCCGTTGTGTTTTGTTGGGTTCTCGTTGGTCATCATGGTGAAAAAGTGTAAATTGTGGGTTTTGGAGAACATCAGGTGAGTTTTGGTCGTGAATCTATGGTGTTGGGGTAATTCTTCTGTTTTTGTAGGGTTTTCTTCTGTTTTTGGGGTGGTCCCGTTCTTTTTTGGGGTGTTTTTGACATGTTTTGTTATCTCCGTTGGGTTTTGTTGGGTTCTTGTTGGTCATCATGGTGAAAAAGTGTAAATCGTGGGTTTTGGAGAACATCAGGTAGGTTTAGGGTGGTTTTGGTGTTGATCTATGCTTTTTGGGGTTTTCTTTCGCTTTTAGGGGTTATCCCGTTCTTGTTTGGTTTTTGTTTGACTTGTTTTGGGGTCTCCGTTAGTTTTCGTTTGGTTCTCGTTAGTCGTTAAGGTAAATGGGAGTGGCTTGTGGGTTTTGAAGAAGGTCAGGTGAGTTTAGGGTGGTTTTGGGGGGAAATTCATCGTTTTTGGGTTTTTGTCTTCTGATCCAGTTCTTTTTTGGGGTGTTTTTGACGTGTTTTGGGGTTTGCGTTGCGCTTAGTTGAGTTCCTAATGGGTTTTATCGTAGTTGGGAGTGGATTGTACATTTAGGAGAACATCAGGTAGGTGTAAGGTTTTTTTGGGCTTTTAATCATGTATTTTCTTCTGATCCGGTTCACTTTTGGGGTGTTTTTGAGGTGTTTTGGGGTCTCCGTTGCGTTTTGTTCAGTTCCTAATGGGTTTTATGGTGGTTGAGAGTGGACTTTGGGATTTGGAGAACATCATGTAGGTTTAGGGTTGTTTTGGGATTTGATCCGTGTATTTTGGGAATTTTCTTCCAGTTTTGGGGGTGATCCCGTTCTTGTTTGCGGTGTTTTCGACGTGTTTTGGGGTCTCCGTTGGGTTTTGTTGGGTT
Source organism: Aythya ferina (assembly GCF_964211825.1). NCBI lineage: Eukaryota > Metazoa > Chordata > Aves > Anseriformes > Anatidae > Aythya > Aythya ferina. Next base: position 259,956 of record NW_028181398.1, on the reverse strand, counting down.
TTCCGTGGTCATCATGGTGGAAAAGTGTAAATTGTGGGTTTTGGAGAACATCAGGTAGGTTTAGGGTGGTTTTGGGGTGGATCTATGTTTTTTGGTGTTTTCTTTCGTTTTTAGAGGTTATCCCATTCTTGTTTGGGGAGTTTTTGACTTTTTTGGGAATCTCCATTGGTTTTTGCTGGGTTCTCCTTGGTCGTTAAGTTAAATGGGAATTGATAGTGGGTTTTTGTGTTGGTTTTACCGTGCTGGGCAGCTAAACCCCACAACCGCTCTCTCACTCCCCCTCCTTTAGATGAGGAGGGGGAGAAGTAAAGCAAAGAACAACTCACGGGTTGAGATAAGGATAATTTAATTAAAGGGAAAAAATTATAATAATTAAATAAAGACTACCATGAACTAAACAATTTAACTAAGGGGAAATAAAAAGGGAAAGGGGAAAAGGGAGGGGAAAAGGAAAAATAAAAAGAAGGGAGGAAAACAAACAAACAAAATAAATGAAAGCTATATGGAAGTGCAGAGGAAAGAAATTACTCTCTACTTCCCACAAATGAGCCATGATTGACCACGTCCTTGAAGCAAGGCCTCAACGCACGCAGCCGGTGTTCGAGAGGAGGACCGACGTCTTCTCAACGAGAGCCCACCCCTCCCCTCTTCTTCCTGTTTCCACCTTTTATTGCTGAGTGTGACACCACATGGTATGGAATATCCCTTTGATTGGTTTAGGTCAGCTGCCCTAGTGATGTTTCTCTCCTCACTTTTTTGCCCACCCCCTAGGAGGGTTAGAGAAAGGCCCAATGCTGTGCCACTGCTGCTCAGCAGTAGACACAACACTGGTGTGATAACACTGCTGTTCCAGCTACAAGTACAGAGTACGGCACTGTATGGGCTGCTGCCGGGAAAGTTAACATTCCAGCCAGACCCAGTACAGTTTTGAAGAAGAAGTTCCTTTGCTGTTTCTTTCCTGGCAATGCTTTGCTTTTCCTTGTGCTACGTTCCTTTGCTCTGCTTTGACTTGCTCTGCTTTCTCTTCCCTGGCCATGCTTTCCTCAGTTTAGCTTTGCTTTATAGACCTGGCACTGCTTTGCTTTTCCTACCCGTGCTGTGCTTTGCCTTGCCTCGCCTCAAACTGCCTTGCTTTCCTTTGTTTGCTTTATCTTTCCTAGTTATGTTTTCCTTTTCCTGGTGCTACTTTCCTTTGCTCAGCTTTGCCTTCCCTGGCTGTGCTTTGTTTTGCTTTACGGGGCCACGCTTGCCTTTTTATACCTTTGCCTTGCTCTCTTTTGCCTCACTTGCTCCTGCTCTCACTTCCAGTTTCCGGCCATGCTTACCTTTGTTTTGCTTTACTTTGTATTCCTGGCACTGCTTTGCTTTTCCTTTTGCTACTTTCTTTTGTTCTGCTTTGCCTTGCCTGGCCATGCTTTGCTTTGCTTTGCTTTGCCTTGCTTTGTATTCCTGGCATTGCTTTGCTTTTCCTTCTCTGCTCTGCTTAGCTTCTCTTCACCCTGCTCTGATTTGCCTTACCTTGAACTTTTTCGCTTTGTTGTGGTTTTATTTATTTTTTGTTTCTTTGTTTGTTTTTATTTTTTTTTTCATTAATATTTTTTTTTCTTTCTCTTTACCAGCACTGCTTTGCATTTCCTGGTACTACTTTCCTTTGCTCTGCTTTGCCTTCCTGTGCTTTGCCTTCCCTGGCCTTGCTTTGTTTTGCTTTATCAGGCCATGCTTTCCTTGGTTTACCTTTGGTTTACAGACCTGGCACTGCATTGCTTTTCCTACCCGTGCTGTGCTTTGCCTTGCCTCAAACTGCTTTGCTGTCCTTTGCTTGCTTTGTCTTCCCTCGTTATGCTTTGCTTTTCCTGGTGCTACTTTCCTTTGCTCAGCTTTGCCTTCCCTGGCCATGCTTTGTTTTGCTTTATGGGGCCATGCTTGCCTTTGTTTAGCTTCGCTCTGCTCTGCTTTGCCTTGCTATGTTTTGCCTTTTCTGGACATGCTTTGCATCTATTTTTTTTTTATTCTCATTATTTTTCCTTTTTTTTTTTTTTTTTTAATTTAAATGTTCATTACATTCTTTTGTTTTTCTTTTGGACCTATCTGATGTGTTTTTACAGGCCATGCTTTCCTTTTCCAGGCCCTGGTTGTCACTGCTTTTCCTTATGCCGCTAGGTCTTTTTCTTAGCAGGGTTTTACTCTGTCTTGCTCAGCTTTTATCCGCATTGCTCTGCTCTCCTGTGCCGTGCTAGGTTTCTTTTAGAGACTGTCCCACTGGTTTTACTGGGCTAGCTGCAAGCTCCTTACGTTTGCTTTGCTTCTCTCTGTTTTGCCTTACTCCGCTTTGCTTTGCTCTTCGTGGCACAGTTTTGCTTTCCCATACCTCCTTTCCTCTGCTGTTCTTGCCCCAGCTTTGCCTCAGACTGCTTTGCTTTTGCTTTCCTGAAAATGCTTTGCTTTTCCTTGTGCTACGTTCCCTTGCTCTGCTTTGACTTGCTCAGCTTTCCCTTCCCTGGCCATGCTTTCCTTGGTTTACCTTTGGTTTACAGACCTGGCACTGCATTGCTTTTCCAAACCATGCTGTGCTTTGCCTTGCCTCAGACTGCTTTGCTGTCCTTTGCTTGCTTTGTCTTCCCTCGTTATGCTTTGCTTTACCTGGTGATACTTTCCTTTGCTCAGCTTTGCCCTCCCTGGCCTTGCTTTTTTTTTTGCTTTACGGGGCCATGCTTTCCTTTGTTTGCCTTTGCTTTCCTCTACTTTGTTCTGCTATGCTATGCCTTTCCTGGTCATGCTTTGCATTTTTTTATTCTTATTATTTTTTTTATTTATTTGATGTTCATTCCATGCTTTATGTTTTCCTTTTATATCTTTTTCTTGTGTTTTCTCTGGCCGTGCTTTGCTTTTCCAGGCCTTGCTTGTCATTGCTTTTCCTTAGGCCGCTAGGTCTTTTCCCTAGCAGGGCTTTGCTTTGTCTCGCTCAGCTTTCATCCGCATTGCTCTGCTCTCCTGTGCCGTGCTAGGCTTCCTTTGGAGACCGTCTCACTGATTTTGCTGCTGAGTCGGTTGGTAAATTTCTGAACGCATAAACCGTCAGGCACAGAACTTGGCCTCCCCGCAGCCCAGCCACTGTCCCCTCGGAACTGGAGGCCGGGTGCAGCAGGCCTGGCCGCCCGACATGGTCCATTCTTTGTCCCCAGCCATGCGGCGAGCTGCCAGGGGACCCCTAACTGCTGCTCGTGTGGTGATAGTGTTCAGTGACAATTTCAATGAGAATAAGTAACTACATGATTCCCACAACTACGGTGGAAGAAATACACAACAGACAACAACAAAATGTATATAGATATAAAACCAGCTAAAGCAAGACATGGTTCTTGCCGGCTGTCACAGTGGACTAGGAGCTGTGAAGAAGGCTGAGGAGTGGGCGATCAGGGTACAACCACTGTCCAAGTCTGGCTGCCACCTGTACAAAACATGGAGGCCCTCCGGTCTCCCCCCAACAGGCACTTGGAACCCAAAGGAGGGCTGGCCGCCAGCTCGCTACGTTTGCTTTGCTTCTCTTTGTTTTGCCTTGCTCCGCTTTGCTTTGCTCTTGCTGGCACAGTTTTGCTTTTCCATACCTCCTTTCCTCTGCTGTTCTTGCCCCGGCTTTGCCTCAGAGTGTTTTGCTCTTTCTCTCCTGGAAATACTTTGCATTTCCTTGTGCTACTTTCCCTTGCTCTGCTTTGATTTGCTCAGCTTTCCCTTCCCTGGCCATGCTTTCCTTTGCCTTGCTTTGTATTCCAGGCATTGCTTTGCTTTTCCTTCTCTGCTCTGCTTAGCTTCTCTTAACCCTGCTCCGATTTCCCTTAACTACATGATTCCCACAACTATGGTGGGAGAAATACACAACAGACAACAACAAAATGTAAATACATATATAAAACCTGCTAAAGCAAGACATGGTTCTTGCCGGCTGTCACAGTGGACTAGGAGCTGTGAAGAAGGCTGAGGAGGGGGTGATCAGGGTACAGCCACTATCCAAGTCTGGCTGCCACCTGTACACAACATGAGAGCCCTCCGGTCTCCCCCCAACAGGCACTTGGAACTCAAAGGAGGGCTGGCCTCCAGCTCGCTACGTTTGCTTTGCTTCTCTTTGTTTTGCCTTGCTCCGCTTTGCTTTGCTCTTCGTGGCACAGTTTTGCTTTTTCCTACCTCCTTTCCTCTGCTGTTCTTGCCTCAGATTGCTTTGCTTTTTCTCTCCTGGAAATGCTGTGTTGTTCCTTGTGCTGCTTTGCTTTGCTTTGCTTTGCTTTGCTTTGCTTTGCTTTGCTTTGCTTTGTTTTGCTTTTTCTTTCCTCAGCCTGCTACGTTTTTACTTGTGCGGTCATGCTTTATTTTTTATTTCTTTGCTTCGTATTCCTCTTTCTCTCCTGAACATACTTTGCATTTCCTTGTGCTACTTTCCTTTGCTTTGCTTTTCCTTGCTCTGCTTTGCCTTCCCTGGCCATGCTTTCCTTGGTTTAGCTCTGCTTTATAGACCTGGCACTGCTTTGCTTTTCCTACCCGTGCTGTGCTTTGCCTTGCCTCGCCTCAAACTGCTTTGCTTTCCTTTGTTTGCTTTGTCTTCCCTGGTTATGCTTTGCTTTTCCTGGTGCTACTTTCCTTTGCTCAGCTTTGCCTTCCTTGGCCGTGCTTTGTATTGCTTTACGGGGCCATGCTTGCCTTTTTTTACCTTTGCCTTGCTCTCTTTTGCCTCGCCTGCTCCTGCTCTCACTTCCAGTTTCTGGTCATGCTTACCTTTGTTTTGCTTTACTTTGTATTCCTGGCACTGCTTTGTTTTTCCTTTTGCTACTTTCTTTTGTTCTGCTTTGCCTTGCCTGGCCATGCTTTGCTTTGCTTTGCTTTGCCTTGCTTTGTATTCCTGGCATTGCTTTGCTTTTCCTTCTCTGCTCTGCTTAGCTTCTCTTCACCCTGCTCTGATTTGCCTTACCTCAAACTTTTTCGCTTTGTTGTGCTTTTTATTGGTGTTTTTTTTTTTTTTTTTGTTCTTTTTTTATTTATTTATTTACTTTGACTTCTTTCTCTTTCCTGGCACTGCTTTGCTTTTCCTGGTGCTACTTTCCTTTGCTCAGCTTTGCCTTCCCTCGCCGTGCTTTGTTTTGCTTTATAGGGCCATGCTTGCCTTTGTTTAGCTTTGCTCTGCTCTGCTTTGCCTTGCTATGTTTTGCCTTTTCTGGACATGCTTTGCATCTTTTTTTTTTATTGTTATTATTATTTTTTTATTTATTTTTCTTTAAATGATCATTACATTCTTTTGTTTTCCTTTTGGACCTATCTGATGTGTTTTTACAGGCCGTGCTTTCCTTTTCCAGGCCCTGGTTGTCACTGCTTTTCCCTATGCCTAGCAGGGCTTTTCCTTAGCAGGGTTTTACTCTGTCTTGCTCAGCTTTTATCCGCATTGCCCTGCTGTCCTGTGTTGTGCTAGGTTTCTTTTGGAGACTGTCCCACTGGTTTTACTGAGCTAGCCGCAAGCTCCTTACGTTTGCTTTGCTTCTCTCTGTTTTGCCTTGCTCCGCTTTGCTTTGCTCTTGCTGGCACAGTTTTGCTTTCCCATACCTCCTTTCCTCTGCTGTTCTTGCCCCAGCTTTGCCTCAGACTGTTTTGCTTTTGCTTTCCTGAAAATGCTTTGCTTTTCCTTGTGCTACGTTCCTTTGCTCTGCTTTGACTTGCTCAGCTTTCCCTTCCCTGGCCACGCTTTCCTTGGTTTAGCTCTGCTTTATAGACCTGGCACTGCTCTGCCTTTCCTACCCGTGCTGTGCTTTACCTTGCCTCAAAGTGCTTTCTTTCCTTGGCTTTCCCTTTCGTGGCACCGCTTTGTTTTTCCCTGTGCTCCTTTCCTTAGCTTTGCTGTCTTTATGAATGCATAAAGAAGTTCATGAAACTTGTTTCTGAACACACAGAAAAGTTAGCCGGCCCGCAGCCCGGCAGCTGTCCCCTCGGAGCTGGCGGGCACGGACAGGGATCTGGCTACCGGGCCAGGTCTATTTTGTTGCCCACCGTTGTCCGGAGAGCCAGCAGGTGGGCTCCGTTGCTATTCGTCTGGGGAGGGGTGTGGGTTGAGAACAACAATCAATAACTACTCGATTCCTAAAACGAAAGGGGGAAACAGACGGAGAAGACTATTATTATTCCTACTTCTACTATTTGTATTACTTTTTAATGATATTTATTTCTATTACTATTTAATACTTTTATTTCTAATAACTTTTTCGTAGTATATAATAATAGCATTATTATTATTATTATTATTATTATTATTATTATTATTATTATTATTATTATTTTATATAATGATAAGCAGCTAAAGCAAAGCAGCCAGGCAGCCAGCCAAACTGAGTGGCACAGGTGGGGAGCCGTTCGCGGCCGAGCAGGAGCCTCTGACGTCAGAGCGAGAGCGAGAGGTGGCCCGAGGCAACCGGGGGCCGCTGCCACACCCTGGCCTTCTCAAGCGCCCAGCTCCCCGTAAGCCAGCAACGGGCCCCTTTACCTCATGGGTGGGTGGGGGGTGCGATTTCGACTGACGCTAAGTTAACTCCGCATTTTGTTTTGGCAGCACCGTTTTGCTTTGCTTTGCTTTCCCTGGCCCTGCGTTGCTTCGCTTCGCTTTGTATTCAAGGTACTGCTTCGCTTTTCCTGGCCCTGTTTTACTTTGGATTTTCTCTTGCTGACCGTGCTTTGCTTTTCCTGGCCTCGCTTTGTTGCGTTTTGCTTGACTTTGTATTCGTGACACCGCTTTTCTTTCCCTGGACCTCCTTTGCTTTGGTTTTTCTCGCCCTTCTTTGCTTTGCTTTTGCTGGTCCTGCCTCGCTTTGTTTTGCTTGACGTTGTATTCAAGACACCGCTTTTCTTTTCCTGGACCTCTTTTGCTTTGGTTTTTCTCGCCTTTCTTTGTTTTGCTTTTGCTGGCCCTGCCTTGCTTTGTTTTGCTTGAGGTTGTATTCAAGATACCGCTTTTCTTTCCCCCACCCCCCAGGAAATCCTTAGCTTAGTTTTTTTTTTGTTTGTTTGTTTGTTTTTCCCCACCCTTCTTTGTTTTGCTTTTGCTGGCCCTGCCTTGCTTTGCTTTGCTTTACTTTGTATTCGTGACACCACTTTTCTTTTCCTGGACCTCTTCTGCTTTGGTTTTTCTTGCCCTGCTTGGCTTTGCTTTTCCTTTTGCCTCTTTCTTTTCCCTAGCAGGGCTTTGCTTTGTCTCGCTCTGCTTTGCGTTGCATTGCTCAGCTCTGCTTTGCCGTGCTAGGTAGGCTTCTTTGGCAGACCGTCGCACCGATTTGGGCGACGAGTCGATCGGTGTATTTATGAACGCGTAAAGCCTCAGGCGCACACCGTGGCCTCCCTCCCCGCAGCCCGACGACTGTCCCCCGGGAGCTGGAGGGTGGCGACAGGAAGCCTGGCCACCCACCCAGCATGGTCTATTCCTCATCCCCCGCTGTCCGGCGAGCCGCCAGGTGGGTCCCGCTGCTGCTGTTCGTCTGGGGACGGGCTTGGGTGAGGTTTTTTAGGACGATAAGCGACATTACACGATTCCCGAAGATTTGGGTTCGTTTTGCTTTGCTTTCCTTTTCCTCGCTTTACTTATCGTCGCTCTTCCCCGCTTTGCTTTTCCCGCACCTGCTTCGACATGCTTTCCTTAGAGCTGCATCTTTCTGGGGGGTTTTGGTTTGTATTCCCGGCACCGATTTCCTTTTCTTTGCTCTGCTTTGCCGTTCCTACTCCGCTTTGTTTTTTGCTCTTTTGATGCGTTTACACACACAGGAACGCTGGGTCACCTACTTCGGCCTCCCCACAGCCCGCCAACCGTCCCTTCGCAGCTGGCAGGTGGGGGTGCGGGGGTCGGCCACCCAGCCAAGTCTATTCCAGGACCCCCGCTGACTGGGGAGCCGCCACCTGAGCTCAACTGCCGTTTGCCTGAGGAGGCTGGGGGAGGGGGGGGGGGGGGGGGGGGAGGGGGAGCTGAGGACTAGGGGGGTGGGGGAGGTTTTGAAAGACGGTAAGGAATGACACGATTCCTGAAGCTACAGCGGAAAACAGGCAACAGAACTAACTAATAATAAACGTAAAGATAAGAGTAGTTATTTTGCAAAGCGGCTCAAGCAAAGCGGCCAGGCAGTCAGCCGCACTGAGCGGCACAGGTGGCGAGCCTCTGGCGGCCGAGCAAGAGCCTCTGACGTCAGAGCGAGCTGCGGCCCGAAGCAGCCGGGGTCCGGGGCCGCGCCCTCGCCTTCCCGACCGGCGCCGGCGCCCCGCCCCGCCCCGTCCACTGCAAAGGCTGCAAAGGGCGGAGGAGAGGGAGGGAGGGAGAAGTGGGGAGGGGGCGGAGGCGGCCATTGAAGTGCGTAGACGGCCGCTGTCAGATGCAGGCCGCCACGTCTACCCGTCCCTCCCACCCTCCGGGCCCCGTGGAGCGACCAGGTCTACTTCTCCCTCCTCCCCGCTCTCTCCCCCGCCCCCTCCCGCCTCGTGGAGCCACCAGGTCTACTTCTCCCTCCTCCTCCCCGCTCTCTCCCCCCCGCCCCCTCCCGCCCCGTGGAGCCACCAGGTCTACTTCTCCCTCCTCCTCCCCGCTCTGTCCCCCCGCCCCCTCCCGCCCCGTGGAGCCACCAGGTCTACTTCTCCCTCCTCCTCCCCGCTCTGTCCCCCCGCCCCCTCCCGCCCCGTGGAGCCACCAGGTCTACTTCTCCCTCCTCCCAGCTCTGTCCCCCCGCCCCCTCCCGCCTCGTGGAGCCACCAGGTCTACCCCGCCGTCACGGCCACTGCTAGAGCGGCCCGGCTGCCTCGTCTACACGGCCACACGCACGCATGCACAGACGGGCGCGTGCCCGCACGCTTCCCTCCGGCGGCCCGCCAGGTCTATCCACACGCCTCTCGCGTGCAGGGGAACGGCTGGGAGGCGCCATTCATTCGAATCGTTCACGCTTTTAAAAAGAAAAAGGGGAAAAAGAAAAACAAACACAAGCAGCAGCAGCAGCAGCAGCAACAAGAAAGCACGGGTCCCGCTTGTCGGCGGGGAGACGAGAGGTCGTACAAAGCGTGCGGAGAAAGCGTTCGCTCAGACTCCGGCCGCCACGTCTACCCGCCGCCAGAGCCACTCGGAGCCCGCGGCAGACCGGCCGCCAGTTCCTCCCCTTTGCTTTGCTTTTGCCGGCCCTGCTTCGCTTTGCTTTTCGTGGAAGCGCTGAGTTTTGTTTGGCGTCGCGTTCGTGGCACTCGTTTGCTTTTCCTTCGTCTGCTCCGCCTCGCTCCGCTTTGCCGTTCCTCCTCCGCTTCGCTTTGTTTTTGCCGGCGCCGCTTGGCCTGGCTTTGGCTGGCGGCGCTCCGCCTTTCCGTTGCGCGCCTTCGCTTCGCCTCGTTTCGCACGGATCGCTGAGTGCAGTGACACACGCCCAGCCACGCAGAGTCGCACGGGTGGCTCGCAGGCGAGCCAGAGCCCCTGACGGCAGAGCGAGCGGCAGCCCGATGCAGCCAGGGGCCGCGCGCGGCCGCGCTCTCGGCTTCTCGAGCGGCGCCGGCTCGTCTCCCCCCCTCTCCCCCGCCCGTCGCGCCGCAGCCCCGCCGAGCCGTCGGGCGGGGGGGCGGCGGGAGGGGCAATCCTCCTAGCTCGTCGCCGGCCGCTCCGCTCCGCTCCGCTCGGCGGGAAGCCGGCGCCACACGTAGGCGAGAGGGGTCCGCATTATTCCGGGCACGGAGCTTCAAGCCGGCTGGTCGTCAGGCTCCCGCCGAGCCCGTGTCCCGGCCGGCGGGCAGCTAGATGGCGCGGGAGGGAGCAGAGCGACGAGCTCGCGCTCGCCTCCAGCGTTTTTCTCCCCGGGCGGGCCCCGTCCGGGGCCCCCGCAAAGGCGGGCAGGCGGGAGCTGCCTCGCCTCCTGCGACGCTCGGCTCCGCGGCCGGGGCGGATCGGGCTCGGAGTCGGCTTCGGGCTTGCGCTTCGG
>NW_028181398.1:220000-237500 GCF_964211825.1 Aythya ferina | reverse complement strand
ACCCCTGCGGCTCGCGGGGCCGCTCGGCCGTCACACAGCCGGCTTCGGCCGGAAAAGCCCCTTCGTTCGGCGACGAGAACGACGGACGGAGCGCCCACCGGCGACCAGGGCACGCGCCCTAAACGCCGCCGCCGCCGCCGCTCTCGCCCCGAGCGAGGCAGCGCCTCACCTGCGACGGGAAGCGAGCTGGACAGGAGACCGCCCGTGCCTGAACACCGGACACCGCCGCGGCTGCCCCGGGACAGGGGAGCGCGGAAGAGCCGGCCCGCCGGGGGCCCTCTCCGACGCGACCCGAGTGGCCTCATCGATCGGAAAAAAAAAAAAAAGCGAACAGCGTCGCCTGCGTGCGTGCGGGTGTGCTGGAGCAACGTCCGCGAGAGGTGCTCGCACCGACCTGAACATCGGCCCTGACAGGAACCGACCCGCCGGGAAGCCTCTCCGACGTGCCCGAGGAACGCCTCCACGGGCTCCTGCGTGCGGGTGACGTGAGGTGCATCGTCGGGAGCCGGAGGCGCCGCCGCCTCGGCCGTGCCAATCCGCGGGGTCCCCCCTCCTTCGCCTTCCGAGCCTCCGGGACCCACGCGAGCAGCCGGGGACGCCCCCGGACGGACGCCTTCGGCCGCCGGCGGACCGCCCGCCGGCTTCTGGCCGCTCCCTCTCTCCACAGCTCTGAGCTCGCGGCTCGCTGCTGCTTTTCTCCGGCGACTCGCACGCGCGAGACCGCTTCTCGCTCGCCGGCGGGGAGGGCAGCTGGCTCGGCAAACCGCTGGCGGCTACCGCTCCGCACAACCCACGCCCGAGCCGACGCCACCGCCGACGCCGCGCGCCCCCTTCTCGCGCGCCGGCTCTCCAAGCCCCAAGCGCTCGCTCGACACCGCTGGCGGAGCAGAGTCCTCACTCTCTCCTATAGACGGACACAAAAGTCATTGCCTCACAAGCGGCGCACGTCCTTTTCCAGCCTACCGCGGCGAGGCAGCCGAGCGCAACCGACTTTTACCTCGACCTAACTGGAGGCACAGAGAAACAGCGACGCCTACCACCCCTTCCGAGCCGTGGCACGACCTGCTAGTCTACCTCCAGCCCCACGGCGGCCTTCCAAGTCCCGTCGGACACGCGGTAGACCTGGCCGCCGTTCCCTCCGCCCGACCGGCGGCTATTTCCTCCGCGAGGGTAGACCTGGCAACCTCAGGGGGACCCGCCGGCCGGGAACCGACGGCGCCGGCCCGCCTTCCTTCGCTTTTCCCACGGGCCCTTCCGGCACTTTTCCAGCCTTTTCGGGCTTTTTCGCACCTTTCCGGGAATTTCCGACGCTTTCCGCGCCATCGGACCCGCTCGGGAACCGCTCGACCGACCCGCGGACGTGCGCCTTCGCAAACGCGCGCGCGCGCGCGCTCCCGTCGCTGCCGGGCAGACCCCGACGCCGTTCTCGCGGCCGGACCTGCAGCGACCCCTACAGGTCGCCGCCGGCTAAGCAAACATGGCGACCGCGCGCGGGTAGACCTGGCGGCTGCTGTCCGCAGCGCTTAGACGAGGCGCCCGCGGCGCCCCGAGGCGGGGAACACCTGCCGGCCGGGAACCAACCCCGCCGTCCTTTCCCTAGCAGGGCTCTGCCTTGCCTTGCTCGGCTTTCATCCGCATTGCTCTGCTCTCCTGTGCCGTGCTGGGCTCCTCTCGGAGACCGTCCCGCGGGTTTTGATGCCGAGTCGATTGCTATAATTACGAACGCATAAACCGTCAGACACAGAACTTGGCCTCCCCGCAGCCCAGCGACCGCTCCCTCGGAACTGGCACGAGGGGGCAGCAGGCCTGCACACCCAGCACGGTCTTTTTTGGGAGTAACAACATGATTCCCACAACTACGCTGGAAGAAAGGCAACAATAAAGAAATAAACAGCTAAAGCAAGACATGGTTCTTGCCCAACGTCACGGTGGACCAGGAGATGTGAAGGAGGCTGGGGAGGGGGCGATCAGGGTACAGCCACTGTCCAAGTCTGGCTGCCACCTGCACACAACATGAGGGCCCTCCGGTCTCCCCCCAACAGGCACTTGGAACCCAAAGGAGGGCTGGCCGCCAGCTCGCTACGTTTGCTTTGCTTCTCTCTGTTTTGCTTTGCTCTGCTTTGCTTTGCTCTTGCTGGCACGGTTTTGCTTTTCCATACCTCCTTTCCTCTGCTGTTCTTGCCCCTGCTTTGCCTCAGAGTGTTTTGCTCTTTCTCTCCTGAAAATACTTTGCATTTCCTTGTGCTACTTTCCTTTGTTTTGCTTTTCCTTGCTCTGCTTTGCCTTCCCTGGCCTTGCTTTGTTTTGCTTTATCAGGCCATGCTTTCCTTGGTTTAGCTTTGGTTTACAGACCTGGCACTGCTTTGCTTTTCCTACCCGTGCTGTGCTTTGCCTTGCCTCAAAGTGCTTTGCTTTCCTTTGTTTGCTTTGTCCTCCCTGGTTATGCTTTGCTTTTCCTGGTGCTACTTTCCTTTGCTCAGCTTTGCCTTCCCTGGCCGTGCTTTGTTTTGCTTTACGGGGCCACGCTTGCCTTTTTTTACCTTTGCCTTGCTCTCTTTTGCCTCACCTGCTCCTGCTCTCACTTCCATTTTCAGGCCATGCTTACCTTTGTTTTGCTTTACTTTGTATTCCTGGCATTGCTTTGCTTTTCCTTTTGCTACTTTCTTTTGTTCTGCTTTGCCTTGCCTGGCCATGTTTTCCTTTGCCTAGCTTTGTATTCCTGGCATTGCTTTGCTTTTCCTTCTCTGCTCTGCTTAGCTTCTCTTAACCCTGCTCTGATTTGCCTTACCTTGAACTTTTTCGCTTTGTTGTGGTTTTATTTATTTTTTGATTGTTTGTTTGTTTTTATTTTTTTCTCATTAATATTTCTTTTCTTTCTCTTTACCAGCACTGCTTTGCATTTCCTGGTACTACTTTCCTTTGCTCTGCTTTGCCTTCCTGTGCTTTGCCTTCCCTGGCCTTGCTTTGTTTTGCTTTATCAGGCCATGCTTTCCTTGGTTTACCTTTGCTTTACAGACCTGGCACTGCATTGCTTTTCCTACCCGTGCTGTGCTTTGCCTTGCCTCAAACTGCTTTGCTGTCCTTTGCTTGCTTTGTCTTCCCTCGTTATGCTTTGCTTTTCCTGGTGCTACTTTCCTTTGCTCAGCTTTGCCTTCCCTGGCCATGCTTTGTTTTGCTTTATGGGGCCATGCTTGCCTTTGTTTAGCTTCGCTCTGCTCTGCTTTGCCTTGCTATGTTTTGCCTTTTCTGGACATGCTTTGCATCTATTTTTTTTTTTTGTTCTCATTATTTTTCCTTTTTTTTTTTTTTTTAATTTAAATGTTCATTACATTCTTTTGTTTTTCTTTTGGACCTATCTGATGTGTTTTTACAGGCCATGCTTTCCTTTTGCAGGCCCTGGTTGTCACTGCTTTTCCTTATGCCGCTAGGTCTTTTTCTTAGCAGGGTTTTACTCTGTCTTGCTCAGCTTTTATCCGCATTGCTCTGCTCTCCTGTGCTGTGCTAGGTTTCTTTTAGAGACTGTCCCACTGGTTTTACTGGGCTAGCCGCAAGCTCCTTACGTTTGCTTTGCTTCTCTCTGTTTTGCCGTACTCCGCTTTGCTTTGCTCTTGCTGGCACAGTTTTGCTTTCCCATACCTCCTTTCCTCTGCTGTTCTTGCCCCAGCTTTGCCTCAGACTGCTTTGCTTTTGCTTTCCTGGCAATGCTTTGCTTTTCCTTGTGCTACGTTCCCTTGCTCTGCTTTGACTTGCTCAGCTTTCCCTTCCCTGGCCATGCTTTCCTTGGTTTACCTTTGCTTTACAGACCTGGCACTGCATTGCTTTTCCAAACCATGCTGTGCTTTGCCTTGCCTCAGACTGCTTTGCTGTCCTTTGCTTGCTTTGTCTTCCCTCGTTATGCTTTGCTTTACCTGGTGTTACTTTCCTTTGCTCAGCTTTGCCCTCCCTGGCCTTGCTTTTTTTTTTTTTTGCTTTACGGGGCCATGCTTTCCTTTGTTTGCCTTTGCTTTCCTCTACTTTGTTCTGCTATGCTATGCCTTTCCTGGTCATTCTTTGCATTTTTTTATTATTATTTTTTTTTTATTTATTTATTTGATGTTCATTCCATGCTTTATGTTTTCCTTTTATATCTTTTTCTTGTGTTTTCTCTGGCCGTGCTTTGTTTTCCAGGCCTTGCTTGTCATTGCTTTTCCTTATGCCGCTAGGTCTTTTCCCTAGCAGGGCTTTGCTTTGTCTCGCTCAGCTTTCATCCGCATTGCTCTGCTCTCCTGTGCCGTGCTAGGCTTCCTTTGGAGACCGTCTCGCTGATTTTGCTGCTGAGTCGAATGGTAAATTTATGAACGCATAAACCGTCAGACACAGAACTTGGCCTCCCCGCAGCCCAGCCACTGTCCCCTTGGAACTGGAGGCCGGGTGCAGCAGGCCTGGCCGCCCGACATGGTCCATTCTTTGTCCCCAGCCATGCGGCGAGCCGCCAGGGGACCCCTAACTGCTACTCGTGTGGTGATAGTGTTCAGTGAGAATTTCAACGAGAATAAGTAACTACATGATTCCCACAACTACGCTGGAAGAAATCCACAACAAACAACAACAAAATGTATATAGATATATAAAACCAGCTAAAGCAAGACATGGTTCTTGCCGGCTGTCACAGTGGACTAGGAGCTGTGAAGAAGGCTGAGGAGGGGGCGATCAGGGTCCGGCCACTGTCCAAGTCTGGCTGCCACCTGCACACAACATGGAGCCCTCCGGTCTCCCCCCAACAGACACTTGGAACCCAAAGGAGGGCTGGCCACCAGCTCGCTACATTTTCTTTGCTTCTCTTTGTTTTGCCTTGCTCCGCTTTGCTTTGCTCTTGCTGGCACAGTTTTGCTTTCCCATACCTCCTTTCCTCTGCTGTTCTTGCCCCGGCTTTGCTTTGCTTTGCCTCAGATTCTTTTGCTGTTTCTTTCCTGGCAATGCTTTGCTTTTCTTTGTGCTACGTTCCCTTGCTCTGCTTTGACTTGCTCAGCCTTCCCTTCCCTGGCCATGCTTTCCTTGGTTTACCTTTGGTTTACAGACCTGGCACTGCTTTGCTTTTCCTACCCGTGCTGTGCTTTGCCTTGCCTCGCCTCAAACTGCTTTGCTTTCCTTTGTTTGCTTTATCTTTCCTAGTTATGCTTTGCTTTTCCTGGTGCTACTTTCCTTTGCTCAGCTTTGCCTTCCCTGGCTGTGCTTTGTTTTGCTTTACGGGGCCACGCTTGCCTTTTTTTACCTTTGCCTTGCTCTCTTTTGCCTCACTTGCTCCTGCTCTCACTTCCAGTTTCCGGCCATGCTTACCTTTGTTTTGCTTTACTTTGTATTCCTGGCACTGCTTTGCTTTTCCTTTTGCTACTTTCTTTTGTTCTGCTTTGCCTTGCCTGGCCATGCTTTGCTTTGCTTTGCTTTGTATTCCTGGCATTGCTTTGCTTTTCCTTCTCTGCTCTGCTTAGCTTCTCTTAACCCTGCTCTGATTTGCCTTACCTTGAACTTTTTCGCTTTGTTGTGGTTTTATTTATTTTTTGATTGTTTGTTTGTTTTTATTTTTTTCTCATTAATATTTTTTTTTCTTTCTCATAACCAGCACTGCTTTGCATTTCCTGGTACTACTTTCCTTTGCTCTGCTTTGCCTTCCTGTGCTTTGCCTTCCCTGGCCTTGCTTTGTTTTGCTTTATCAGGCCATGCTTTCCTTGGTTTAGCTTTGCTTTATAGACCTGGCACTGCTTTGCTTTTCCTATCCGTGCTGTGCTTTGCCTTGCCTCGCCTCAAACTGCTTTGCTTTCCTTTGTTTGCTTTATCTTTCCTAGTTATGCTTTGCTTTTCCTGGTGCTACTTTCCTTTGCTCAGCTTTGCCTTCCCTGGCCATGCTTTGTTTTGCTTTATGGGGCCATGCTTGCCTTTGTTTAGCTTCGCTCTGCTCTGCTTTGCCTTGCTATGTTTTGCCTTTTCTGGACATGCTTTGCATCTATTTTTTTTTTTTGTTCTCATTATTTTTCCTTTTTTTTTTTTTTTTAATTTAAATGTTCATTACATTCTTTTGTTTTTCTTTTGGACCTATCTGATGTGTTTTTACAGGCCATGCTTTCCTTTTGCAGGCCCTGGTTGTCACTGCTTTTCCTTATGCCGCTAGGTCTTTTTCTTAGCAGGGTTTTACTCTGTCTTGCTCAGCTTTTATCCGCATTGCTCTGCTCTCCTGTGCTGTGCTAGGTTTCTTTTAGAGACTGTCCCACTGGTTTTACTGGGCTAGCCGCAAGCTCCTTACGTTTGCTTTGCTTCTCTCTGTTTTGCCGTACTCCGCTTTGCTTTGCTCTTGCTGGCACAGTTTTGCTTTCCCATACCTCCTTTCCTCTGCTGTTCTTGCCCCAGCTTTGCCTCAGACTGCTTTGCTTTTGCTTTCCTGGCAATGCTTTGCTTTTCCTTGTGCTACGTTCCCTTGCTCTGCTTTGACTTGCTCAGCTTTCCCTTCCCTGGCCATGCTTTCCTTGGTTTACCTTTGCTTTACAGACCTGGCACTGCATTGCTTTTCCAAACCATGCTGTGCTTTGCCTTGCCTCAGACTGCTTTGCTGTCCTTTGCTTGCTTTGTCTTCCCTCGTTATGCTTTGCTTTACCTGGTGTTACTTTCCTTTGCTCAGCTTTGCCCTCCCTGGCCTTGCTTTTTTTTTTTTTTGCTTTACGGGGCCATGCTTTCCTTTGTTTGCCTTTGCTTTCCTCTACTTTGTTCTGCTATGCTATGCCTTTCCTGGTCATTCTTTGCATTTTTTTATTATTATTTTTTTTTTATTTATTTATTTGATGTTCATTCCATGCTTTATGTTTTCCTTTTATATCTTTTTCTTGTGTTTTCTCTGGCCGTGCTTTGTTTTCCAGGCCTTGCTTGTCATTGCTTTTCCTTATGCCGCTAGGTCTTTTCCCTAGCAGGGCTTTGCTTTGTCTCGCTCAGCTTTCATCCGCATTGCTCTGCTCTCCTGTGCCGTGCTAGGCTTCCTTTGGAGACCGTCTCGCTGATTTTGCTGCTGAGTCGAATGGTAAATTTATGAACGCATAAACCGTCAGACACAGAACTTGGCCTCCCCGCAGCCCAGCCACTGTCCCCTTGGAACTGGAGGCCGGGTGCAGCAGGCCTGGCCGCCCGACATGGTCCATTCTTTGTCCCCAGCCATGCGGCGAGCCGCCAGGGGACCCCTAACTGCTACTCGTGTGGTGATAGTGTTCAGTGAGAATTTCAACGAGAATAAGTAACTACATGATTCCCACAACTACGCTGGAAGAAATCCACAACAAACAACAACAAAATGTATATAGATATATAAAACCAGCTAAAGCAAGACATGGTTCTTGCCGGCTGTCACAGTGGACTAGGAGCTGTGAAGAAGGCTGAGGAGGGGGCGATCAGGGTCCGGCCACTGTCCAAGTCTGGCTGCCACCTGCACACAACATGGAGCCCTCCGGTCTCCCCCCAACAGACACTTGGAACCCAAAGGAGGGCTGGCCACCAGCTCGCTACATTTTCTTTGCTTCTCTTTGTTTTGCCTTGCTCCGCTTTGCTTTGCTCTTGCTGGCACAGTTTTGCTTTCCCATACCTCCTTTCCTCTGCTGTTCTTGCCCCGGCTTTGCTTTGCTTTGCCTCAGATTCTTTTGCTGTTTCTTTCCTGGCAATGCTTTGCTTTTCTTTGTGCTACGTTCCCTTGCTCTGCTTTGACTTGCTCAGCCTTCCCTTCCCTGGCCATGCTTTCCTTGGTTTACCTTTGGTTTACAGACCTGGCACTGCTTTGCTTTTCCTACCCGTGCTGTGCTTTGCCTTGCCTCGCCTCAAACTGCTTTGCTTTCCTTTGTTTGCTTTATCTTTCCTAGTTATGCTTTGCTTTTCCTGGTGCTACTTTCCTTTGCTCAGCTTTGCCTTCCCTGGCTGTGCTTTGTTTTGCTTTACGGGGCCACGCTTGCCTTTTTTTACCTTTGCCTTGCTCTCTTTTGCCTCACTTGCTCCTGCTCTCACTTCCAGTTTCCGGCCATGCTTACCTTTGTTTTGCTTTACTTTGTATTCCTGGCACTGCTTTGCTTTTCCTTTTGCTACTTTCTTTTGTTCTGCTTTGCCTTGCCTGGCCATGCTTTGCTTTGCTTTGCTTTGTATTCCTGGCATTGCTTTGCTTTTCCTTCTCTGCTCTGCTTAGCTTCTCTTAACCCTGCTCTGATTTGCCTTACCTTGAACTTTTTCGCTTTGTTGTGGTTTTATTTATTTTTTGATTGTTTGTTTGTTTTTATTTTTTTCTCATTAATATTTTTTTTTCTTTCTCATAACCAGCACTGCTTTGCATTTCCTGGTACTACTTTCCTTTGCTCTGCTTTGCCTTCCTGTGCTTTGCCTTCCCTGGCCTTGCTTTGTTTTGCTTTATCAGGCCATGCTTTCCTTGGTTTAGCTTTGCTTTATAGACCTGGCACTGCTTTGCTTTTCCTATCCGTGCTGTGCTTTGCCTTGCCTCGCCTCAAACTGCTTTGCTTTCCTTTGTTTGCTTTATCTTTCCTAGTTATGCTTTGCTTTTCCTGGTGCTACTTTCCTTTGCTCAGCTTTGCCTTCCCTGGCCATGCTTTGTTTTGCTTTATGGGGCCATGCTTGCCTTTGTTTAGCTTCGCTCTGCTCTGCTTTGCCTTGCTATGTTTTGCCTTTTCTGGACATGCTTTGCATCTATTTTTTTTTTTTGTTCTCATTATTTTTCCTTTTTTTTTTTTTTTTTAATTTAAATGTTCATTACATTCTTTTGTTTTTCTTTTGGACCTATCTGATGTGTTTTTACAGGCCATGCTTTCCTTTTGCAGGCCCTGGTTGTCACTGCTTTTCCTTATGCCGCTAGGTCTTTTCCCTAGCAGGGCTTTGCTTTGTCTCGCTCAGCTTTTATCCGCATTGCTCTGCTCTCCTGTGCCGTGCTAGGCTTCCTTTGGAGACCGTCTCGCTGATTTTGCTGCTGAGTCGAATGGTAAATTTATGAACGCATAAACCGTCAGACACAGAACTTGGCCTCCCCGCAGCCCAGCCACTGTCCCCTTGGAACTGGAGGCCGGGTGCAGCAGGCCTGGCCGCCCGACATGGTCCATTCTTTGTCCCCAGCCATGCGGCGAGCCGCCAGGGGACCCCTAACTGCTACTCGTGTGGTGATAGTGTTCAGTGAGAATTTCAACGAGAATAAGTAACTACATGATTCCCACAACTACGCTGGAAGAAATCCACAACAAACAACAACAAAATGTATATAGATATATAAAACCAGCTAAAGCAAGACATGGTTCTTGCCGGCTGTCACAGTGGACTAGGAGCTGTGAAGAAGGCTGAGGAGGGGGCGATCAGGGTCCAGCCACTGTCCAAGTCTGGCTGCCACCTGTACACAAAATGGAGGCCCTCCGGTCTCCCCCCCACAGACACTTGGAACCCAAAGGAGGGCTGGCCGCCAGCTCGCTACGTTTTCTTTGCTTCTCTTTGTTTTGCCTTGCTCCGCTTTGCTTTGCTCTTGCTGGCACAGTTTTGCTTTTCCATACCTCCTTTCCTCTGCTGTTCTTGCCCCGGCTTTGCCTCACGTTGTTTTGCTTTTGCTTTCCTTAAAATGGTTTGCTTTTCCTTGTGCTACGTTCCTTTGCTCTGCGTTGACTTTCTCAGCCTTCCCTTCCCTGGCCATGCTTTCCTTGGTTTAGCTTTGCTTTATAGACCTGGCACTGCTTTGCTTTTCCTATCCGTGCTGTGCTTTGCCTTGCCTCGCCTCAAACTGCCTTGCTTTCCTTTGTTTGCTTTGTCTTCCCTGGTTATGCTTTGCTTTTCCTGGTGCTACTTTCCTTTGTTCAGCTTTGCCTTCCTTGGCCGTGCTTTGTTTTGCTTTACGGGGCCATGCTTGCCTTTTTTTACCTTTGCTTTGCTCTCTTTTGCCTTCACCTGCTCCTGCTCTCACTTCCATTTTCAGGCCATGCTTACCTTTGTTTTGCTTTACTTTGTATTCCTGGCACTGCTTTGCTTTTCCTTTTGCTACTTTCTTTTGTTCTGCTTTGCCTTGCCTGGCCATGCTTTGCTTTGCTTTGCTTTGCCTTGCTTTGTATTCCTGGCATTGCTTTGCTTTTCCTTCTCTGCTCTGCTTAGCTTCTCTTCACCCTGCTCTGATTTGCCTTACCTCGAACTTTTTCGCTTTGTTGTGCTTTTTATTGCTGTTTTTTTTTTTTGTTTTATTTATTTATTTATTTATTTATTTATTTATTTATTTATTTTCACTTCTTTCTCTTTCCTGGCACTGCTTTGCTTTTCCTGGCGCTACTTTCCTTTGCTCAGCTTTGCCTTCCCTGGCCGTTCTTTGTTTTGCTTTATAGGGCCGTGCTTGCCTTTGTTTAGCTTCGCTCTGCTCTGCCTCGCCTTGCTATGTTTTGCCTTTTCTGGATATGCTTTGCATCTATTTCTTTTATTATCATTATTATTTATTTATTTATTTATTTTTCTTTAAATGTTCATTACATTCTTTTGTTTTCCTTTTGGACCTATCTGATGTGTTTTTACAGGCCGTGCTTTCCTTTTGCAGGCCCTGGTTGTCACTGCTTTTCCCTATGCCTAGCAGGGCTTTTCCTTAGCAGGGTTTTACTCTGTCTTGCTCAGCTTTTATCCGCATTGCTCTGCTCTCCTGTGCCGTGCTAGGCTTCTTTTGGAGACCGTCTCACTGATTTTGCTGCCGAGTCGGTTGGTAAATTTATGAACGCATAAACCGTCAGACACAGAACTTGGCCTCCCCGCAGCCCAGCCACTGTCCCCTCGGACCCAGCGCGTGGGGGCACTAGGCCTGGCCGCCCGACATGGTCCATACTTTGTCCCTAGCCATGCGGCGAGCCGCCAGGTGGGCCACACTGCTAGTTGTGTGTGTGAGGTTCTCAGAGACAGTAAGTAACTACATGATTCCCACAACTACGCTGGAAGAAATCCACAACAAACAACAACAACATGTATATAGATATATAAAACCAGCTAAAGCAAGACATGGTTCTTGCCGGCTGTCACAGTGGACTAGGAGCTGTGAAGAAGGCTGAGGAGGGGGCGATCAGGGTCCAGCCACTATCCAAGTCTGGCTGCCACCCGTACACAAAATGGAGCCGTCCGGTCTCCCCACAACAGGCCCTTGGAACCCAAAGGAGGGCTGGCCGCCAGCTCGCTACGTTCACTCTGCTTCTCTTTGTTTTGCCTTGGTCTGCTTTGCTTTGCTCTTGCTGGCACAGTTTTGCTTTTCCATACCTCCTTTCCTCTGCTGTTCTTGCCTCAGATTGCTTTGCTTTTTCTCTCCTGGAAATGCTGTGTTGTTCCTTGTGCTACTTTGCTTTGCTTTGCTTTGCTTTGCTTTGCTTTGCTTTGTTTTGCTTTTTCTTTCCTCAGCCTGCTACGTTTTTACTTGTGCGGTCATGCTTTATTTTTTATTTCTTTGCTTCGTATTCCTGTCAGTGCTTTGCTTTCCCTTCTCTGCTCTTCTGGACCTTTCTTAGCCTCGCTGTGCTTTGCTTTGCCTCAAAGTGCTTTCTTTCCTTGGCTTTCCCTTTCGTGGCACCGCTTTGTTTTTCCCTGTGCTCCTTTCCTTAGCTTTGCTGTCTTTATGAATGCATAAAGAAGTTCATGAAACTTGTTTCTGAACACACAGAAAAGTTAGCCGGCCCGCAGCCCGGCAGCTGTCCCCTCGGAGCTGGCGGGCACGGACAGGGATCTGGCTACCGGGCCAGGTCTATTTTGTTGCCCACCGTTGTCCGGAGAGCCAGCAGGTGGGCTCCGTTGCTATTCGTCTGGGGAGGGGTGTGGGTTGAGAACAACAATCAATAACTACTCGATTCCTAAAACGAAAGGGGGAAACAGACGGAGAAGACTATTATTATTCCTACTTCTACTATTTGTATTACGTTTTAATGATATTTATTTCTATTACTATTTAATACTTTTATTTCTAATAACTTTTTCGTAGTATATAATAATAGCATTATTGTTATTGTTGTTATTATTATTATTATTATTATTATTATTATTATTATTATTATTAATTTATATAACGATAAGCAGCTAAAGCAAAGCAGCCAGGCAGCCAGCCAAACTGAGTGGCACAGGTGGGGAGCCGTTCGCGGCCGAGCAGGAGCCTCTGACGTCAGAGCGAGAGCGAGAGGCGGCCCGAGGCAACCGGGGGCCGCTGCCACACCCTGGCCTTCTCAAACGCCCAGCTCCCCGTAAGCCAGCAACGGGCCCCTTTTCCTCTGGGGTGGGTGGGGGGTGCGATTTCGACTGACGCTAAGTTAACTCCGCATTTTGTTTTGGCAGCACCGTTTTGCTTTGCTTTGTGCTTTCCCTGGCCCTGCGTTGCTTCGCTTCGCTTTGTATTCAAGGTACTGCTTCGCTTTTCCTGGCCCTGTTTTACTTTGGATTTTCTCTTGCTGACCGTGCTTTGCTTTTCCTGGCCTCGCTTTGTTGCGTTTTGCTTGACTTTGTATTCGTGACACCGCTTTTCTTTCCCTGGACCTCCTTTGCTTTGGTTTTTCTCGCCCTTCTTTGCTTTGCTTTTGCTGGTCCTGCCTCGCTTTGTTTTGCTTGACGTTGTATTCAAGACACCGCTTTTCTTTTCCTGGACCTCTTTTGCTTTGGTTTTTCTCGCCTTTCTTTGTTTTGCTTTTGCTGGCCCTGCCTCGCTTTGTTTTGCTTGACGTTGTATTCAAGATACCGCTTTTCTTTCCCCCACCCCCCAGGAAATCCTTAGCTTAGTTTTTTTTTTGTTTGTTTGTTTGTTTTTCCCCACCCTTCTTTGTTTTGCTTTTGCCGGCCCTGCCTTGCTTTGCTTTGCTTTACTTTGTATTCGTGACACCACTTTTCTTTTCCTGGACCTCTTCTGCTTTGGTTTTTCTTGCCCTGCTTGGCTTTGCTTTTCCTTTTGCCTCTTTCTTTTCCCTAGCAGGGCTTTGCTTTGTCTCGCTCTGCTTTGCGTTGCATTGCTCAGCTCTGCTTTGCCGTGCTAGGTAGGCTTCTTTGGCAGACCGTCGCACCGATTTGGGCGACGAGTCGATCGGTGTATTTATGAACGCATAAAGCCTCAGGCGCACACCGTGGCCTCCCTCCCCGCAGCCCGACGACTGTCCCCCGGGAGCTGGAGGGTGGCGACAGGAAGCCTGGCCACCCACCCAGCATGGTCTATTCCTCATCCCCCGCTGTCCGGCGAGCCGCCAGGTGGGTCCCGCTGCTGCTGTTCGTCTGGGGACGGGCTTGGGTGAGGTTTTTTAGGACGATAAGCGACATTACACGATTCCCGAAGATTTGGGTTCGTTTTGCTTTGCTTTCCTTTTCCTCGCTTTACTTATCGTCGCTCTTCCCCGCTTTGCTTTTCCCGCACCTGCTTCGACATGCTTTCCTTAGAGCTGCATCTTTCTGGGGGGTTTTGGTTTGTATTCCCGGCACCGATTTCCTTTTCTTTGCTCTGCTTTGCCGTTCCTACTCCGCTTTGTTTTTTGCTCTTTTGATGCGTTTACACACACAGGAACGCTGGGTCACCTACTTCGGCCTCCCCACAGCCCGCCAACCGTCCCTTCGCAGCTGGCAGGTGGGGGTGCGGGGGTCGGCCACCCAGCCAAGTCTATTCCAGGACCCCCGCTGACTGGGGAGCCGCCACCTGAGCTCAACTGCCGTTTGCCTGAGGAGGCTGGGGGGGGGGGGGGGGGGGGGGGGGGGGTGAGGGGGAGCTGAGGACTAGGGGGGTGGGGGAGGTTTTGAAAGACGGTAAGGAATGACACGATTCCTGAAGCTACAGCGGAAAACAGGCAACAGAACTAACTAATAATAAACGTAAAGATAAGAGTAGTTATTTTGCAAAGCGGCTCAAGCAAAGCGGCCAGGCAGTCAGCCGCACTGAGCGGCACAGGTGGCGAGCCTCTGGCGGCCGAGCAAGAGCCTCTGACGTCAGAGCGAGCTGCGGCCCGAAGCAGCCGGGGTCCGGGGCCGCGCCCTCGCCTTCCCGACCGGCGCTGGCGCCCCGCCCCGCCCCGTCCACTGCAAAGGCTGCAAAGGGCGGAGGAGAGGGAGGGAGGGAGAAGTGGGGAGGGGGCGGAGGCGGCCATTGAAGTGCGTAGACGGCCGCTGTCAGATGCAGGCCGCCACGTCTACCCGTCCCTCCCACCCTCCGGGCCCCGTGGAGCGACCAGGTCTACTTCTCCCTCCTCCCCGCTCTCTCCCCCGCCCCCTCCCGCCTCGTGGAGCCACCAGGTCTACTTCTCCCTCCTCCTCCCCGCTCTCTCCCCCCCGCCCCCTCCCGCCCCGTGGAGCCACCAGGTCTACTTCTCCCTCCTCCTCCCCGCTCTGTCCCCCCGCCCCCTCCCGCCCCGTGGAGCCACCAGGTCTACTTCTCCCTCCTCCTCCCCGCTCTGTCCCCCCGCCCCCTCCCGCCCCGTGGAGCCACCAGGTCTACTTCTCCCTCCTCCTCCCCGCTCTGTCCCCCCGCCCCCTCCCGCCCCGTGGAGCCACCAGGTCTACTTCTCCCTCCTCCCAGCTCTGTCCCCCCGCCCCCTCCCGCCTCGTGGAGCCGTCAGGTCTACCCCGCCGTCACGGCCACTGCTCGAGAGCGGCCCGGCTGCCTCGTCTACACGGCCACACGCACGCATGCACAGACGGGCGCGTGCCCGCACGCTTCCCTCCGGCGGCCCGCCAGGTCCATCCACACGCCTCTCGCGTGCAGGGGAACGGCTGGGAGGCGCCATTCATTCGAATCGTTCACGCTTTTAAAAAGAAAAAGGGGAAAAAGAAAAACAAACACAAGCAGCAGCAGCAGCAGCAACAAGAAAGCACGGGTCCCGCTTGTCGGCGGGGAGACGAGAGGTCGTACAAAGCGTGCGGAGAAAGCGTTCGCTCAGACTCCGGCCGCCACCAGAGCCACTCGGAGCCCGCGGCAGACCGGCCGCCAGTTCCTCCCCTTTGCTTTGCTTTTGCCGGCCCTGCTTCGCTTTGCTTTTCGTGGAAGCGCTGAGTTTTGCTTGGCGTCGCGTTCGTGGCACTCGTTTGCTTTTCCTTCGTCTGCTCCGCCTCGCTCCGCTTTGCCGTTCCTCCTCCGCTTCGCTTTGCTTTTGCCGGCGCCGCTTGGCCTGGCTTTGGCTGGCGGCGCTCCGCCTTTCCGTTGCGCGCCTTCGCTTCGCCTCGTTTCGCACGGATCACTGAGTGCAGTGACACACGCCCAGCCACGCAGAGTCGCACGGGTGGCTCGCAGGCGAGCCAGAGCCCCTGACGGCAGAGCGAGCGGCAGCCCGATGCAGCCAGGGGCCGCGCGCGGCCGCGCTCTCGGCTTCTCGAGCGGCGCCGGCTCGTCTCCCCCCCTCTCCCCCGCCCGTCGCGCCGCAGCCCCGCCGAGCCGTCGGGCGGGGGGGCGGCGGGAGGGGCAATCCTCCTAGCTCGTCGCCGGCCGCTCCGCTCCGCTCCGCTCGGCGGGAAGCCGGCGCCACACGTAGGCGAGAGGGGTCCGCATTATTCCGGGCACGGAGCTTCAAGCCGGCTGGTCGTCAGGCTCCCGCCGAGCCCGTGTCCCGGCCGGCGGGCAGCTAGATGGCGCGGGAGGGAGCAGAGCGACGAGCTCGCGCTCGCCTCCAGCGTTTTTCTCCCCGGGCGGGCCCCGTCCGGGGCCCCCGCAAAGGCGGGCAGGCGGGAGCTGCCTCGCCTCCTGCGACGCTCGGCTCCGCGGCCGGGGCGGATCGGGCTCGGAGTCGGCTTCGGGCTTGCGCTTCGGCTCGGGCTCGCGGGCGAGCGAGGGCAGAGGCTGTCCGCCGCCCGCAGCCCCGTCCGTCTACACGGCGCTTCCCCGCCTCGCGGCGATCTTGAGCTCTGCCCTGCTTCTCGGCCGGCTGCTGGGGAAGAGCGGCGTGGCAACGGGGAGAAGGGGGGAAGGGAGGGAACGAGAAGAGGTGTATTTGTGAATGAATGAATGAATGAATGAATGAATGAATGAATGAGTGAGTGAGTGAGTGCATGAGTGCATGAATGAGTGAGTGAATGAATCAAGGAATCGATGGATCGATCGTTCAGCCAACGAATCGATGAAGAAAGGAATGAGAAAGCAGAAGGGAAGCAAAAAGAAGGGCGGGGGAAGAAAGCGAAGGGCTCCAGAAAAGCGCGTAGGCAGCCGCCGTTAGCTGACGGCCGCCAGCTCTACGGTCCTCGTCGTGCTGAAGTGGACAGGTGAATCCCCTCCCCTCTTCCTCCCCCTTCCCCTCCCAGCCCCGATCCGCCAGGTGTAGCGTGGCGTCAAGGCGAGGAGCCGAAGCGGCACAGCCCGTTGGCGAGCAGGCGAGCCCGTGTGCCGGCTGTAAGCGGGACAGAGGCGCGAGCGTCCCTCGGACTGCCGTGCAGAGCGTAGCCGGGGAGGCGGAGGCACGCTTCGCTCCGACGGACCGCCAGGTCTACCATTCGCCGGAAAATGCCGCCCCCCGAAGGGCCGCCAGGTCTACCCAGCAATCGGGGGCGGGGGGGCGGGGGGAAGCTCGTCTGCCGGGGGCGCCCGGGAGCGGCCTCGGCCGGGCCGCAAGGTCTACCCAGCAACGGGGAAATGCACGGGGCGCCTCCGAGGGGCATGGGACAGGCCGCCAGGTCTACCATCCTTCGGGAAAAGGGTGCCCGTCTGCAGGGGGCGCTTGGGACCGGCCTCGGTCGGACCGCCAGGTCTACCGTCCTTCGGGAAAAGGCCCATCTGCAGGGGGCGCCTGGGACCGGCCTCGCGGCGATCTTGAGCTCTGCCCTGCTTCTCGGCCGGCTGCTGGGGAAGAGCGGCGTGGCAACGGGGAGAAGGGGGGAAGGGAGGGAACGAGAAGAGGTGTATTTGTGAGTGAATGAATGAATGAATGAATGAATGAATGAATGAATGAATGAATGAATGAATGGAGTGCATGAGTGCATGAATGAGTGAGTGAATGAGTGCATGAATGAGTGAGTGAATGAATCAAGGAATCGATGGATCGATCGTTCAGCCAACGAATCGATGAAGAAAGGAATGAGAAAGCAGAAGGGAAGCAAAAAGAAGGGCGGGGGAAGAAAGCGAAGGGCTCCAGAAAAGCGCGTAGGCAGCCGCCGTTAGCTGACGGCCGCCAGCTCTACGGTCCTCGTCGTGCTGAAGTGGACAGGTGAATCCCCTCCCCTCTTCCTCCCCCTTCCCCGCCCAGCCCCGATCCGCCAGGTGTAGCGTGGCGTCAAGGCGAGGAGCCGAAGCGGCACAGCCCGTTGGCGAGCAGGCGAGCCCGTGTGCAGGCTGTAAGCGGGACAGAGGCGCGAGCGTCCCTTGGACTGCCGTGCAGAGCGTAGCCGGGGAAGCGGAGGCACGCTTCTCTCCGACGGACCGCCAGGTGTACCCGCCGCGGGAAAACGCAGCCCCCCGAAGGGCCGCCAGGTCTATCCAGCAATCGGGGAGGGTGTGTGTGTGTGTGTTGTGGAGGGTCGTCTGCCGGGGGCGCATGGGACCTTCCTCGGCCGGGCCGCCAGGTCT
>NW_028181398.1:195000-207500 GCF_964211825.1 Aythya ferina | reverse complement strand
CTGCCGGGCAGACCCCGACGCCGTTCTCGCGGCCGGACCTGCAGCGACCCCTACAGGTCGCCGCCGGCTAAGCAAACATGGCGACCGCGCGCGGGTAGACCTGGCGGCTGCTGTCCGCAGCGCTTAGACGAGGCGCCCGCGGCGCCCCGAGGCGGGGAACACCTGCCGGCCGGGAACCAACCCCGCCGTCCTTTCCCTAGCAGGGCTCTGCCTTGCCTTGCTCGGCTTTCATCCGCATTGCTCTGCTCTCCTGTGCCGTGCTGGGCTCCTCTCGGAGACCGTCCCGCGGGTTTTGATGCCGAGTCGATTGCTATAATTACGAACGCATAAACCGTCAGACACAGAACTTGGCCTCCCCGCAGCCCAGCGACCGCTCCCTCGGAACTGGCACGAGGGGGCAGCAGGCCTGCACACCCAGCACGGTCTTTTTTGGGAGTAACAACATGATTCCCACAACTACGCTGGAAGAAAGGCAACAATAAAGAAATAAACAGCTAAAGCAAGACATGGTTCTTGCCCAACGTCACGGTGGACCAGGAGATGTGAAGGAGGCTGGGGAGGGGGCGATCAGGGTACAGCCACTGTCCAAGTCTGGCTGCCACCTGCACACAACATGAGGGCCCTCCGGTCTCCCCCCAACAGGCACTTGGAACCCAAAGGAGGGCTGGCCGCCAGCTCGCTACGTTTGCTTTGCTTCTCTCTGTTTTGCTTTGCTCTGCTTTGCTTTGCTCTTGCTGGCACGGTTTTGCTTTTCCATACCTCCTTTCCTCTGCTGTTCTTGCCCCTGCTTTGCCTCAGAGTGTTTTGCTCTTTCTCTCCTGAAAATACTTTGCATTTCCTTGTGCTACTTTCCTTTGTTTTGCTTTTCCTTGCTCTGCTTTGCCTTCCCTGGCCTTGCTTTGTTTTGCTTTATCAGGCCATGCTTTCCTTGGTTTAGCTTTGGTTTACAGACCTGGCACTGCTTTGCTTTTCCTACCCGTGCTGTGCTTTGCCTTGCCTCAAAGTGCTTTGCTTTCCTTTGTTTGCTTTGTCCTCCCTGGTTATGCTTTGCTTTTCCTGGTGCTACTTTCCTTTGCTCAGCTTTGCCTTCCCTGGCCGTGCTTTGTTTTGCTTTACGGGGCCACGCTTGCCTTTTTTTACCTTTGCCTTGCTCTCTTTTGCCTCACCTGCTCCTGCTCTCACTTCCATTTTCAGGCCATGCTTACCTTTGTTTTGCTTTACTTTGTATTCCTGGCATTGCTTTGCTTTTCCTTTTGCTACTTTCTTTTGTTCTGCTTTGCCTTGCCTGGCCATGTTTTCCTTTGCCTAGCTTTGTATTCTTGGCATTGCTTTGCTTTTCCTTCTCTGCTCTGCTTAGCTTCTCTTAACCCTGCTCTGATTTGCCTTACCTTGAACTTTTTCGCTTTGTTGTGGTTTTATTTATTTTTTGATTGTTTGTTTGTTTTTATTTTTTTCTCATTAATATTTCTTTTCTTTCTCTTTACCAGCACTGCTTTGCATTTCCTGGTACTACTTTCCTTTGCTCTGCTTTGCCTTCCTGTGCTTTGCCTTCCCTGGCCTTGCTTTGTTTTGCTTTATCAGGCCATGCTTTCCTTGGTTTACCTTTGCTTTACAGACCTGGCACTGCATTGCTTTTCCAAACCATGCTGTGCTTTGCCTTGCCTCAGACTGCTTTGCTGTCCTTTGCTTGCTTTGTCTTCCCTCGTTATGCTTTGCTTTACCTGGTGTTACTTTCCTTTGCTCAGCTTTGCCCTCCCTGGCCTTGCTTTTTTTTTTTTTTGCTTTACGGGGCCATGCTTTCCTTTGTTTGCCTTTGCTTTCCTCTACTTTGTTCTGCTATGCTATGCCTTTCCTGGTCATTCTTTGCATTTTTTTATTATTATTTTTTTTTTATTTATTTATTTGATGTTCATTCCATGCTTTATGTTTTCCTTTTATATCTTTTTCTTGTGTTTTCTCTGGCCGTGCTTTGTTTTCCAGGCCTTGCTTGTCATTGCTTTTCCTTATGCCGCTAGGTCTTTTCCCTAGCAGGGCTTTGCTTTGTCTCGCTCAGCTTTCATCCGCATTGCTCTGCTCTCCTGTGCCGTGCTAGGCTTCCTTTGGAGACCGTCTCGCTGATTTTGCTGCTGAGTCGAATGGTAAATTTATGAACGCATAAACCGTCAGACACAGAACTTGGCCTCCCCGCAGCCCAGCCACTGTCCCCTTGGAACTGGAGGCCGGGTGCAGCAGGCCTGGCCGCCCGACATGGTCCATTCTTTGTCCCCAGCCATGCGGCGAGCCGCCAGGGGACCCCTAACTGCTACTCGTGTGGTGATAGTGTTCAGTGAGAATTTCAACGAGAATAAGTAACTACATGATTCCCACAACTACGCTGGAAGAAATCCACAACAAACAACAACAAAATGTATATAGATATATAAAACCAGCTAAAGCAAGACATGGTTCTTGCCGGCTGTCACAGTGGACTAGGAGCTGTGAAGAAGGCTGAGGAGGGGGCGATCAGGGTCCGGCCACTGTCCAAGTCTGGCTGCCACCTGCACACAACATGGAGCCCTCCGGTCTCCCCCCAACAGACACTTGGAACCCAAAGGAGGGCTGGCCACCAGCTCGCTACATTTTCTTTGCTTCTCTTTGTTTTGCCTTGCTCCGCTTTGCTTTGCTCTTGCTGGCACAGTTTTGCTTTCCCATACCTCCTTTCCTCTGCTGTTCTTGCCCCGGCTTTGCTTTGCTTTGCCTCAGATTCTTTTGCTGTTTCTTTCCTGGCAATGCTTTGCTTTTCTTTGTGCTACGTTCCCTTGCTCTGCTTTGACTTGCTCAGCCTTCCCTTCCCTGGCCATGCTTTCCTTGGTTTACCTTTGGTTTACAGACCTGGCACTGCTTTGCTTTTCCTACCCGTGCTGTGCTTTGCCTTGCCTCGCCTCAAACTGCTTTGCTTTCCTTTGTTTGCTTTATCTTTCCTAGTTATGCTTTGCTTTTCCTGGTGCTACTTTCCTTTGCTCAGCTTTGCCTTCCCTGGCTGTGCTTTGTTTTGCTTTACGGGGCCACGCTTGCCTTTTTTTACCTTTGCCTTGCTCTCTTTTGCCTCACTTGCTCCTGCTCTCACTTCCAGTTTCCGGCCATGCTTACCTTTGTTTTGCTTTACTTTGTATTCCTGGCACTGCTTTGCTTTTCCTTTTGCTACTTTCTTTTGTTCTGCTTTGCCTTGCCTGGCCATGCTTTGCTTTGCTTTGCTTTGTATTCCTGGCATTGCTTTGCTTTTCCTTCTCTGCTCTGCTTAGCTTCTCTTAACCCTGCTCTGATTTGCCTTACCTTGAACTTTTTCGCTTTGTTGTGGTTTTATTTATTTTTTGATTGTTTGTTTGTTTTTATTTTTTTCTCATTAATATTTTTTTTTCTTTCTCTTTACCAGCACTGCTTTGCATTTCCTGGTACTACTTTCCTTTGCTCTGCTTTGCCTTCCTGTGCTTTGCCTTCCCTGGCCTTGCTTTGTTTTGCTTTATCAGGCCATGCTTTCCTTGGTTTAGCTTTGCTTTATAGACCTGGCACTGCTTTGCTTTTCCTATCCGTGCTGTGCTTTGCCTTGCCTCGCCTCAAACTGCTTTGCTTTCCTTTGTTTGCTTTATCTTTCCTAGTTATGCTTTGCTTTTCCTGGTGCTACTTTCCTTTGCTCAGCTTTGCCTTCCCTGGCCATGCTTTGTTTTGCTTTATGGGGCCATGCTTGCCTTTGTTTAGCTTCGCTCTGCTCTGCTTTGCCTTGCTATGTTTTGCCTTTTCTGGACATGCTTTGCATCTATTTTTTTTTTTTGTTCTCATTATTTTTCCTTTTTTTTTTTTTTTTAATTTAAATGTTCATTACATTCTTTTGTTTTTCTTTTGGACCTATCTGATGTGTTTTTACAGGCCATGCTTTCCTTTTGCAGGCCCTGGTTGTCACTGCTTTTCCTTATGCCGCTAGGTCTTTTTCTTAGCAGGGTTTTACTCTGTCTTGCTCAGCTTTTATCCGCATTGCTCTGCTCTCCTGTGCTGTGCTAGGTTTCTTTTAGAGACTGTCCCACTGGTTTTACTGGGCTAGCCGCAAGCTCCTTACGTTTGCTTTGCTTCTCTCTGTTTTGCCGTACTCCGCTTTGCTTTGCTCTTGCTGGCACAGTTTTGCTTTCCCATACCTCCTTTCCTCTGCTGTTCTTGCCCCAGCTTTGCCTCAGACTGCTTTGCTTTTGCTTTCCTGGCAATGCTTTGCTTTTCCTTGTGCTACGTTCCCTTGCTCTGCTTTGACTTGCTCAGCTTTCCCTTCCCTGGCCATGCTTTCCTTGGTTTACCTTTGCTTTACAGACCTGGCACTGCATTGCTTTTCCAAACCATGCTGTGCTTTGCCTTGCCTCAGACTGCTTTGCTGTCCTTTGCTTGCTTTGTCTTCCCTCGTTATGCTTTGCTTTACCTGGTGTTACTTTCCTTTGCTCAGCTTTGCCCTCCCTGGCCTTGCTTTTTTTTTTTTTTGCTTTACGGGGCCATGCTTTCCTTTGTTTGCCTTTGCTTTCCTCTACTTTGTTCTGCTATGCTATGCCTTTCCTGGTCATTCTTTGCATTTTTTTATTATTATTTTTTTTTTATTTATTTATTTGATGTTCATTCCATGCTTTATGTTTTCCTTTTATATCTTTTTCTTGTGTTTTCTCTGGCCGTGCTTTGTTTTCCAGGCCTTGCTTGTCATTGCTTTTCCTTATGCCGCTAGGTCTTTTCCCTAGCAGGGCTTTGCTTTGTCTCGCTCAGCTTTCATCCGCATTGCTCTGCTCTCCTGTGCCGTGCTAGGCTTCCTTTGGAGACCGTCTCGCTGATTTTGCTGCTGAGTCGAATGGTAAATTTATGAACGCATAAACCGTCAGACACAGAACTTGGCCTCCCCGCAGCCCAGCCACTGTCCCCTTGGAACTGGAGGCCGGGTGCAGCAGGCCTGGCCGCCCGACATGGTCCATTCTTTGTCCCCAGCCATGCGGCGAGCCGCCAGGGGACCCCTAACTGCTACTCGTGTGGTGATAGTGTTCAGTGAGAATTTCAACGAGAATAAGTAACTACATGATTCCCACAACTACGCTGGAAGAAATCCACAACAAACAACAACAAAATGTATATAGATATATAAAACCAGCTAAAGCAAGACATGGTTCTTGCCGGCTGTCACAGTGGACTAGGAGCTGTGAAGAAGGCTGAGGAGGGGGCGATCAGGGTCCGGCCACTGTCCAAGTCTGGCTGCCACCTGCACACAACATGGAGCCCTCCGGTCTCCCCCCAACAGACACTTGGAACCCAAAGGAGGGCTGGCCACCAGCTCGCTACATTTTCTTTGCTTCTCTTTGTTTTGCCTTGCTCCGCTTTGCTTTGCTCTTGCTGGCACAGTTTTGCTTTCCCATACCTCCTTTCCTCTGCTGTTCTTGCCCCGGCTTTGCTTTGCTTTGCCTCAGATTCTTTTGCTGTTTCTTTCCTGGCAATGCTTTGCTTTTCTTTGTGCTACGTTCCCTTGCTCTGCTTTGACTTGCTCAGCCTTCCCTTCCCTGGCCATGCTTTCCTTGGTTTACCTTTGGTTTACAGACCTGGCACTGCTTTGCTTTTCCTACCCGTGCTGTGCTTTGCCTTGCCTCGCCTCAAACTGCTTTGCTTTCCTTTGTTTGCTTTATCTTTCCTAGTTATGCTTTGCTTTTCCTGGTGCTACTTTCCTTTGCTCAGCTTTGCCTTCCCTGGCTGTGCTTTGTTTTGCTTTACGGGGCCACGCTTGCCTTTTTTTACCTTTGCCTTGCTCTCTTTTGCCTCACTTGCTCCTGCTCTCACTTCCAGTTTCCGGCCATGCTTACCTTTGTTTTGCTTTACTTTGTATTCCTGGCACTGCTTTGCTTTTCCTTTTGCTACTTTCTTTTGTTCTGCTTTGCCTTGCCTGGCCATGCTTTGCTTTGCTTTGCTTTGTATTCCTGGCATTGCTTTGCTTTTCCTTCTCTGCTCTGCTTAGCTTCTCTTAACCCTGCTCTGATTTGCCTTACCTTGAACTTTTTCGCTTTGTTGTGGTTTTATTTATTTTTTGATTGTTTGTTTGTTTTTATTTTTTTCTCATTAATATTTTTTTTTCTTTCTCATAACCAGCACTGCTTTGCATTTCCTGGTACTACTTTCCTTTGCTCTGCTTTGCCTTCCTGTGCTTTGCCTTCCCTGGCCTTGCTTTGTTTTGCTTTATCAGGCCATGCTTTCCTTGGTTTAGCTTTGCTTTATAGACCTGGCACTGCTTTGCTTTTCCTATCCGTGCTGTGCTTTGCCTTGCCTCGCCTCAAACTGCTTTGCTTTCCTTTGTTTGCTTTATCTTTCCTAGTTATGCTTTGCTTTTCCTGGTGCTACTTTCCTTTGCTCAGCTTTGCCTTCCCTGGCCATGCTTTGTTTTGCTTTATGGGGCCATGCTTGCCTTTGTTTAGCTTCGCTCTGCTCTGCTTTGCCTTGCTATGTTTTGCCTTTTCTGGACATGCTTTGCATCTATTTTTTTTTTTTGTTCTCATTATTTTTCCTTTTTTTTTTTTTTTTTAATTTAAATGTTCATTACATTCTTTTGTTTTTCTTTTGGACCTATCTGATGTGTTTTTACAGGCCATGCTTTCCTTTTGCAGGCCCTGGTTGTCACTGCTTTTCCTTATGCCGCTAGGTCTTTTCCCTAGCAGGGCTTTGCTTTGTCTCGCTCAGCTTTTATCCGCATTGCTCTGCTCTCCTGTGCCGTGCTAGGCTTCCTTTGGAGACCGTCTCGCTGATTTTGCTGCTGAGTCGAATGGTAAATTTATGAACGCATAAACCGTCAGACACAGAACTTGGCCTCCCCGCAGCCCAGCCACTGTCCCCTTGGAACTGGAGGCCGGGTGCAGCAGGCCTGGCCGCCCGACATGGTCCATTCTTTGTCCCCAGCCATGCGGCGAGCCGCCAGGGGACCCCTAACTGCTACTCGTGTGGTGATAGTGTTCAGTGAGAATTTCAACGAGAATAAGTAACTACATGATTCCCACAACTACGCTGGAAGAAATCCACAACAAACAACAACAAAATGTATATAGATATATAAAACCAGCTAAAGCAAGACATGGTTCTTGCCGGCTGTCACAGTGGACTAGGAGCTGTGAAGAAGGCTGAGGAGGGGGCGATCAGGGTCCAGCCACTGTCCAAGTCTGGCTGCCACCTGTACACAAAATGGAGGCCCTCCGGTCTCCCCCCCACAGACACTTGGAACCCAAAGGAGGGCTGGCCGCCAGCTCGCTACGTTTTCTTTGCTTCTCTTTGTTTTGCCTTGCTCCGCTTTGCTTTGCTCTTGCTGGCACAGTTTTGCTTTTCCATACCTCCTTTCCTCTGCTGTTCTTGCCCCGGCTTTGCCTCACGTTGTTTTGCTTTTGCTTTCCTTAAAATGCTTTGCTTTTCCTTGTGCTACGTTCCTTTGCTCTGCGTTGACTTTCTCAGCCTTCCCTTCCCTGGCCATGCTTTCCTTGGTTTAGCTTTGCTTTATAGACCTGGCACTGCTTTGCTTTTCCTACCCGTGCTGTGCTTTGCCTTGCCTCGCCTCAAACTGCCTTGCTTTCCTTTGTTTGCTTTGTCTTCCCTGGTTATGCTTTGCTTTTCCTGGTGCTACTTTCCTTTGTTCAGCTTTGCCTTCCTTGGCCGTGCTTTGTTTTGCTTTACGGGGCCATGCTTGCCTTTTTTTACCTTTGCTTTGCTCTCTTTTGCCTTCACCTGCTCCTGCTCTCACTTCCATTTTCAGGCCATGCTTACCTTTGTTTTGCTTTACTTTGTATTCCTGGCACTGCTTTGCTTTTCCTTTTGCTACTTTCTTTTGTTCTGCTTTGCCTTGCCTGGCCATGCTTTGCTTTGCTTTGCTTTGCCTTGCTTTGTATTCCTGGCATTGCTTTGCTTTTCCTTCTCTGCTCTGCTTAGCTTCTCTTCACCCTGCTCTGATTTGCCTTACCTCGAACTTTTTCGCTTTGTTGTGCTTTTTATTGCTGTTTTTTTTTTTTGTTTTATTTATTTATTTATTTATTTATTTATTTATTTATTTATTTTCACTTCTTTCTCTTTCCTGGCACTGCTTTGCTTTTCCTGGCGCTACTTTCCTTTGCTCAGCTTTGCCTTCCCTGGCCGTTCTTTGTTTTGCTTTATAGGGCCGTGCTTGCCTTTGTTTAGCTTCGCTCTGCTCTGCCTCGCCTTGCTATGTTTTGCCTTTTCTGGATATGCTTTGCATCTATTTCTTTTATTATCATTATTATTTATTTATTTATTTATTTTTCTTTAAATGTTCATTACATTCTTTTGTTTTCCTTTTGGACCTATCTGATGTGTTTTTACAGGCCGTGCTTTCCTTTTGCAGGCCCTGGTTGTCACTGCTTTTCCCTATGCCTAGCAGGGCTTTTCCTTAGCAGGGTTTTACTCTGTCTTGCTCAGCTTTTATCCGCATTGCTCTGCTCTCCTGTGCCGTGCTAGGCTTCTTTTGGAGACCGTCTCACTGATTTTGCTGCTGAGTCGGTTGGTAAATTTATGAACGCATAAACCGTCAGACACAGAACTTGGCCTCCCCGCAGCCCAGCCACTGTCCCCTCGGACCCAGCGCGTGGGGGCACTAGGCCTGGCCGCCCGACATGGTCCATACTTTGTCCCTAGCCATGCGGCGAGCCGCCAGGTGGGCCACACTGCTAGTTGTGTGTGTGAGGTTCTCAGAGACAGTAAGTAACTACATGATTCCCACAACTACGCTGGAAGAAATCCACAACAAACAACAACAACATGTATATAGATATATAAAACCAGCTAAAGCAAGACATGGTTCTTGCCGGCTGTCACAGTGGACTAGGAGCTGTGAAGAAGGCTGAGGAGGGGGCGATCAGGGTACAGCCACTATCCAAGTCTGGCTGCCACCCGTACACAAAATGGAGCCGTCCGGTCTCCCCACAACAGGCCCTTGGAACCCAAAGGAGGGCTGGCCGCCAGCTCGCTACGTTCACTCTGCTTCTCTTTGTTTTGCCTTGGTCTGCTTTGCTTTGCTCTTGCTGGCACAGTTTTGCTTTTCCATACCTCCTTTCCTCTGCTGTTCTTGCCTCAGATTGCTTTGCTTTTTCTCTCCTGGAAATGCTGTGTTGTTCCTTGTGCTACTTTGCTTTGCTTTGCTTTGCTTTGCTTTGCTTTGCTTTGTTTTGCTTTTTCTTTCCTCAGCCTGCTACGTTTTTACTTGTGCGGTCATGCTTTATTTTTTATTTCTTTGCTTCGTATTCCTGTCAGTGCTTTGCTTTCCCTTCTCTGCTCTTCTGGACCTTTCTTAGCCTCGCTGTGCTTTGCTTTGCCTCAAAGTGCTTTCTTTCCTTGGCTTTCCCTTTCGTGGCACCGCTTTGTTTTTCCCTGTGCTCCTTTCCTTAGCTTTGCTGTCTTTATGAATGCATAAAGAAGTTCATGAAACTTGTTTCTGAACACACAGAAAAGTTAGCCGGCCCGCAGCCCGGCAGCTGTCCCCTCGGAGCTGGCGGGCACGGACAGGGATCTGGCTACCGGGCCAGGTCTATTTTGTTGCCCACCGTTGTCCGGAGAGCCAGCAGGTGGGCTCCGTTGCTATTCGTCTGGGGAGGGGTGTGGGTTGAGAACAACAATCAATAACTACTCGATTCCTAAAACGAAAGGGGGAAACAGACGGAGAAGACTATTATTATTCCTACTTCTACTATTTGTATTACGTTTTAATGATATTTATTTCTATTACTATTTAATACTTTTATTTCTAATAACTTTTTCGTAGTATATAATAATAGCATTATTGTTATTGTTGTTATTATTATTATTATTATTATTATTATTATTATTAATTTATATAACGATAAGCAGCTAAAGCAAAGCAGCCAGGCAGCCAGCCAAACTGAGTGGCACAGGTGGGGAGCCGTTCGCGGCCGAGCAGGAGCCTCTGACGTCAGAGCGAGAGCGAGAGGTGGCCCGAGGCAACCGGGGGCCGCTGCCACACCCTGGCCTTCTCAAACGCCCAGCTCCCCGTAAGCCAGCAACGGGCCCCTTTACCTCATGGGTGGGTGGGGGGTGCGATTTCGACTGACGCTAAGTTAACTCCGCATTTTGTTTTGGCAGCACCGTTTTGCTTTGCTTTGCTTTCCCTGGCCCTGCGTTGCTTCGCTTCGCTTTGTATTCAAGGTACTGCTTCGCTTTTCCTGGCCCTGTTTTACTTTGGATTTTCTCTTGCTGACCGTGCTTTGCTTTTCCTGGCCTCGCTTTGTTGCGTTTTGCTTGACTTTGTATTCGTGACACCGCTTTTCTTTCCCTGGACCTCCTTTGCTTTGGTTTTTCTCGCCCTTCTTTGCTTTGCTTTTGCTGGTCCTGCCTCGCTTTGTTTTGCTTGACGTTGTATTCAAGACACCGCTTTTCTTTTCCTGGACCTCTTTTGCTTTGGTTTTTCTCGCCTTTCTTTGTTTTGCTTTTGCTGGCCCTGCCTTGCTTTGTTTTGCTTGACGTTGTATTCAAGATACCGCTTTTCTTTCCCCCACCCCCCAGGAAATCCTTAGCTTAGTTTTTTTTTTGTTTGTTTGTTTGTTTTTCCCCACCCTTCTTTGTTTTGCTTTTGCCGGCCCTGCCTTGCTTTGCTTTGCTTTACTTTGTATTCGTGCCACCACTTTTCTTTTCCTGGACCTCTTCTGCTTTGGTTTTTCTTGCCCTGCTTGGCTTTGCTTTTCCTTTTGCCTCTTTCTTTTCCCTAGCAGGGCTTTGCTTTGTCTCGCTCTGCTTTGCGTTGCATTGCTCAGCTCTGCTTTGCCGTGCTAGGTAGGCTTCTTTTGCAGACCGTCGCACCGATTTGGGCGACGAGTCGATCGGTGTATTTATGAACGCGTAAAGCCTCAGGCGCACACCGTGGCCTCCCTCCCCGCAGCCCGACGACTGTCCCCCGGGAGCTGGAGGGTGGCGACAGGAAGCCTGGCCACCCAGCCAGCATGGTCTATTCCTCATCCCCCGCTGTCCGGCGAGCCGCCAGGTGGGTCCCGCTGCTGCTGTTCGTCTGGGGACGGGCTTGGGTGAGGTTTTTTAGGACGATAAGCGACATTACACGATTCCCAATGATTTGGGTTCGTTTTGCTTTGCTTTCCTTTTCCTCGCTTTACTTATCGTCGCTCTTCCCCGCTTTGCTTTTCCCGCACCTGCTTCGACATGCTTTCCTTAGAGCTGCATCTTTCTGGGGGGTTTTGGTTTGTATTCCCGGCACCGATTTCCTTTTCTTTGCTCTGCTTTGCCGTTCCTACTCCGCTTTGGTTTTTGCTCTTTTGATGCGTTTACACACACAGGAACGCTGGGTCACCTACTTCGGCCTCCCCACAGCCCGCCAACCGTCCCTTCGCAGCTGGCAGGTGGGGGTGCGGGGGTCGGCCACCCAGCCAAGTCTATTCCAGGACCCCCGCTGACTGGGGAGCCGCCACCTGAGCTCAACTGCCGTTTGCCTGAGGAGGCTGGGGGAGGGGGGGGGGGGGGGGGGGGGGGTGAGGGGGAGCTGAGGACTAGGGGGGTGGGGGAGGTTTTGAAAGACGGTAAGGAATGACACGATTCCTGAAGCTACAGCGGAAAACAGGCAACAGAACTAACTAATAATAAACGTAAAGATAAGAGTAGTTATTTTGCAAAGCGGCTAAAGCAAAGCGGCCAGGCAGTCAGCCGCACTGAGCGGCACAGGTGGCGAGCCTCTGGCGGCCGAGCAAGAGCCTCTGACGTCAGAGCGAGCTGCGGCCCGAAGCAGCCGGGGTCCGGGGCCGCGCCCTCGCCTTCCCGACCGGCGCTGGCGCCCCGCCCCGCCCCGTCCACTGCAAAGGCTGCAAAGGGCGGAGGAGAGGGAGGGAGGGAGAAGTGGGGAGGGGGCGGAGGCGGCCATTGAAGTGCGTAGACGGCCGCTGTCAGATGCAGGCCGCCACGTCTACCCGTCCCTCCCACCCTCCGGGCCCCGTGGAGCGACCAGGTCTACTTCTCCCTCCTCCCCGCTCTCTCCCCCGCCCCCTCCCGCCTCGTGGAGCCACCAGGTCTACTTCTCCCTCCTCCTCCCCGCTCTCTCCCCCCCGCCCCCTCCCGCCCCGTGGAGCCACCAGGTCTACTTCTCCCTCCTCCTCCCCGCTCTGTCCCCCCGCCCCCTCCCGCCCCGTGGAGCCACCAGGTCTACTTCTCCCTCCTCCTCCCCGCTCTGTCCCCCCGCCCCCTCCCGCCCCGTGGAGCCACCAGGTCTACTTCTCCCTCCTCCCAGCTCTGTCCCCCCGCCCCCTCCCGCCTCGTGGAGCCACCAGGTCTACCCCGCCGTCACGGCCACTGCTAGAGAGCGGCCCGGCTGCCTCGTCTACACGGCCACACGCACGCATGCACAGACGGGCGCGTGCCCGCACGCTTCCCTCCGGCGGCCCGCCAGGTCTATCCACACGCCTCTCGCGTGCAGGGGAACGGCTGGGAGGCGCCATTCATTCGAATCGTTCACGCTTTTA
>NW_028181398.1:170000-182500 GCF_964211825.1 Aythya ferina | reverse complement strand
GGGACGCGCCGCGCGGCTTCTCTCTCGCTCGCTCGCCCTCGCTGCTGCTGCTGCTTTTGGCACATCGTTTGCGGCCACCCCCGCCGCCTTGCTGCTCGCGGCCGGCACCCGCGGGGCCCCGGACCGACGCCGGCACCAGCGCCTCGCGCAACGCTCACGGACCCCTGCGGCTCGCGGGGCCGCTCGGCCGTCACACAGCCGGCTTCGGCCGGAAAAGCCCCTTCGTTCGGCGACGAGAACGACGGACGGAGCGCCCACCGGCGACCAGGGCACGCGCCCTAAACGCCGCCGCCGCCGCCGCTCTCGCCCCGAGCGAGGCAGCGCCTCACCTGCGACGGGAAGCGAGCTGGACAGGAGACCGCCCGTGCCTGAACACCGGACACCGCCGCGGCTGCCCCGGGACAGGGGAGCGCGGAAGAGCCGGCCCGCCGGGGGCCCTCTCCGACGCGACCCGAGTGGCCTCATCGATCGGAAAAAAAAAAAAAAAAAAAGCGAACAGCGTCGCCTGCGTGCGTGCGGGTGTGCTGGAGCAACGTCCGCGAGAGGTGCTCGCACCGACCTGAACATCGGCCCTGACAGGAACCGACCCGCCGGGAAGCCTCTCCGACGTGCCCGAGGAACGCCTCCACGGGCTCCTGCGTGCGGGTGACGTGAGGTGCATCGTCGGGAGCCGGAGGCGCCGCCGCCTCGGCCGTGCCAATCCGCGGGGTCCCCCCTCCTTCGCCTTCCGAGCCTCCGGGACCCACGCGAGCAGCCGGGGACGCCCCCGGACGGACGCCTTCGGCCGCCGGCGGACCGCCCGCCGGCTTCTGGCCGCTCCCTCTCTCCACAGCTCTGAGCTCGCGGCTCGCTGCTGCTTTTCTCCGGCGACTCGCACGCGCGAGACCGCTTCTCGCTCGCCGGCGGGGAGGGCAGCTGGCTCGGCAAACCGCTGGCGGCTACCGCTCCGCACAACCCACGCCCGAGCCGACGCCACCGCCGACGCCGCGCGCCCCCTTCTCGCGCGCCGGCTCTCCAAGCCCCAAGCGCTCGCTCGACACCGCTGGCGGAGCAGAGTCCTCACTCTCTCCTATAGACGGACACAAAAGTCATTGCCTCACAAGCGGCGCACGTCCTTTTCCAGCCTACCGCGGCGAGGCAGCCGAGCGCAACCGACTTTTACCTCGACCTAACTGGAGGCACAGAGAAACAGCGACGCCTACCACCCCTTCCGAGCCGTGGCACGACCTGCTAGTCTACCTCCAGCCCCACGGCGGCCTTCCAAGTCCCGTCGGACACGCGGTAGACCTGGCCGCCGTTCCCTCCGCCCGACCGGCGGCTATTTCCTCCGCGCGGGTAGACCTGGCAACCTCAGGGGGACCCGCCGGCCGGGAACCGACGGCGCCGGCCCGCCTTCCTTCGCTTTTCCCACGGGCCCTTCCGGCACTTTTCCAGCCTTTTCGGGCTTTTTCGCACCTTTCCGGGAATTTCCGACGCTTTCCGCGCCATCGGACCCGCTCGGGAACCGCTCGACCGACCCGCGGACGTGCGCCTTCGCAAACGCGCGCGCGCGCGCGCTCCCGTCGCTGCCGGGCAGACCCCGACGCCGTTCTCGCGGCCGGACCTGCAGCGACCCCTACAGGTCGCCGCCGGCTAAGCAAACATGGCGACCGCGCGCGGGTAGACCTGGCGGCTGCTGTCCGCAGCGCTTAGACGAGGCGCCCGCGGCGCCCCGAGGCGGGGAACACCTGCCGGCCGGGAACCAACCCCGCCGTCCTTTCCCTAGCAGGGCTCTGCCTTGCCTTGCTCGGCTTTCATCCGCATTGCTCTGCTCTCCTGTGCCGTGCTGGGCTCCTCTCGGAGACCGTCCCGCGGGTTTTGATGCCGAGTCGATTGCTATAATTACGAACGCATAAACCGTCAGACACAGAACTTGGCCTCCCCGCAGCCCAGCGACCGCTCCCTCGGAACTGGCACGAGGGGGCAGCAGGCCTGCACACCCAGCACGGTCTTTTCTGGGAGTAACAACATGATTCCCACAACTACGCTGGAAGAAAGGCAACAATAAAGAAATAAACAGCTAAAGCTAGACATGGTTCTTGCCCAACGTCACGGTGGACCAGGAGATGTGAAGGAGGCTGGGGAGGGGGCGATCAGGGTACAGCCACTGTCCAAGTCTGGCTGCCACCTGCACACAACATGAGGGCCCTCCGGTCTCCCCCCAACAGGCACTTGGAACCCAAAGGAGGGCTGGCCGCCAGCTCGCTACGTTTGCTTTGCTTCTCTCTGTTTTGCTTTGCTCTGCTTTGCTTTGCTCTTGCTGGCACGGTTTTGCTTTTCCATACCTCCTTTCCTCTGCTGTTCTTGCCCCTGCTTTGCCTCAGAGTGTTTTGCTCTTTCTCTCCTGAAAATACTTTGCATTTCCTTGTGCTACTTTCCTTTGCTTTGCTTTTCCTTGCTCTGCTTTGCCTTCCCTGGCCTTGCTTTGTTTTGCTTTATCAGGCCATGCTTTCCTTGGTTTAGCTTTGCTTTATAGACCTGGCACTGCTTTGCTTTTCCTACCCGTGCTGTGCTTTGCCTTGCCTCAAAGTGCTTTGCTTTCCTTTGTTTGCTTTGTCCTCCCTGGTTATGCTTTGCTTTTCCTGGTGCTACTTTCCTTTGCTCAGCTTTGCCTTCCCTGGCCGTGCTTTGTTTTGCTTTACGGGGCCACGCTTGCCTTTTTTTACCTTTGCCTTGCTCTCTTTTGCCTCACCTGCTCCTGCTCTCACTTCCATTTTCAGGCCATGCTTACCTTTGTTTTGCTTTACTTTGTATTCCTGGCATTGCTTTGCTTTTCCTTTTGCTACTTTCTTTTGTTCTGCTTTGCCTTGCCTGGCCATGTTTTCCTTTGCCTAGCTTTGTATTCCTGGCATTGCTTTGCTTTTCCTTCTCTGCTCTGCTTAGCTTCTCTTAACCCTGCTCTGATTTGCCTTACCTTGAACTTTTTCGCTTTGTTGTGGTTTTATTTATTTTTTGATTGTTTGTTTGTTTTTATTTTTTTTCTCATTAATATTTCTTTTCTTTCTCTTTACCAGCACTGCTTTGCATTTCCTGGTACTACTTTCCTTTGCTCTGCTTTGCCTTCCTGTGCTTTGCCTTCCCTGGCCTTGCTTTGTTTTGCTTTATCAGGCCATGCTTTCCTTGGTTTACCTTTGCTTTACAGACCTGGCACTGCATTGCTTTTCCAAACCATGCTGTGCTTTGCCTTGCCTCAGACTGCTTTGCTGTCCTTTGCTTGCTTTGTCTTCCCTCGTTATGCTTTGCTTTACCTGGTGTTACTTTCCTTTGCTCAGCTTTGCCCTCCCTGGCCTTGCTTTTTTTTTTTTTTTTGCTTTACGGGGCCATGCTTTCCTTTGTTTGCCTTTGCTTTCCTCTACTTTGTTCTGCTATGCTATGCCTTTCCTGGTCATTCTTTGCATTTTTTTATTATTATTATTTTTTTTTTTTATTTATTTGATGTTCATTCCATGCTTTATGTTTTCCTTTTATATCTTTTTCTTGTGTTTTCTCTGGCCGTGCTTTGTTTTCCAGGCCTTGCTTGTCATTGCTTTTCCTTATGCCGCTAGGTCTTTTCCCTAGCAGGGCTTTGCTTTGTCTCGCTCAGCTTTCATCCGCATTGCTCTGCTCTCCTGTGCCGTGCTAGGCTTCCTTTGGAGACCGTCTCGCTGATTTTGCTGCTGAGTCGAATGGTAAATTTATGAACGCATAAACCGTCAGACACAGAACTTGGCCTCCCCGCAGCCCAGCCACTGTCCCCTTGGAACTGGAGGCCGGGTGCAGCAGGCCTGGCCGCCCGACATGGTCCATTCTTTGTCCCCAGCCATGCGGCGAGCCGCCAGGGGACCCCTAACTGCTACTCGTGTGGTGATAGTGTTCAGTGAGAATTTCAACGAGAATAAGTAACTACATGATTCCCACAACTACGCTGGAAGAAATCCACAACAAACAACAACAACATGTATATAGATATATAAAACCAGCTAAAGCAAGACATGGTTCTTGCCGGCTGTCACAGTGGACTAGGAGCTGTGAAGAAGGCTGAGGAGGGGGCGATCAGGGTCCGGCCACTGTCCAAGTCTGGCTGCCACCTGCACACAACATGGAGCCCTCCGGTCTCCCCCCAACAGACACTTGGAACCCA
The DNA here is from genome assembly GCF_964211825.1 of Aythya ferina. NCBI lineage: Eukaryota > Metazoa > Chordata > Aves > Anseriformes > Anatidae > Aythya > Aythya ferina. The sequence continues at coordinate 178,341 of NW_028181398.1, read as the reverse complement.
AAGGAGGGCTGGCCACCAGCTCGCTACGTTTTCTTTGCTTCTCTTTGTTTTGCCTTGCTCCGCTTTGCTTTGCTCTTGCTGGCACAGTTTTGCTTTCCCATACCTCCTTTCCTCTGCTGTTCTTGCCCCGGCTTTGCTTTGCTTTGCCTCAGATTCTTTTGCTGTTTCTTTCCTGGCAATGCTTTGCTTTTCTTTGTGCTACGTTCCCTTGCTCTGCTTTGACTTGCTCAGCCTTCCCTTCCCTGGCCATGCTTTCCTTGGTTTACCTTTGGTTTACAGACCTGGCACTGCTTTGCTTTTCCTACCCGTGCTGTGCTTTGCCTTGCCTCGCCTCAAACTGCTTTGCTTTCCTTTGTTTGCTTTATCTTTCCTAGTTATGCTTTGCTTTTCCTGGTGCTACTTTCCTTTGCTCAGCTTTGCCTTCCCTGGCTGTGCTTTGTTTTGCTTTACGGGGCCACGCTTGCCTTTTTTTACCTTTGCCTTGCTCTCTTTTGCCTCACTTGCTCCTGCTCTCACTTCCAGTTTCCGGCCATGCTTACCTTTGTTTTGCTTTACTTTGTATTCCTGGCACTGCTTTGCTTTTCCTTTTGCTACTTTCTTTTGTTCTGCTTTGCCTTGCCTGGCCATGCTTTGCTTTGCTTTGCTTTGTATTCCTGGCATTGCTTTGCTTTTCCTTCTCTGCTCTGCTTAGCTTCTCTTAACCCTGCTCTGATTTGCCTTACCTTGAACTTTTTCGCTTTGTTGTGGTTTTATTTATTTTTTGATTGTTTGTTTGTTTTTATTTTTTTCTCATTAATATTTTTTTTTCTTTCTCATAACCAGCACTGCTTTGCATTTCCTGGTACTACTTTCCTTTGCTCTGCTTTGCCTTCCTGTGCTTTGCCTTCCCTGGCCTTGCTTTGTTTTGCTTTATCAGGCCATGCTTTCCTTGGTTTAGCTTTGCTTTATAGACCTGGCACTGCTTTGCTTTTCCTATCCGTGCTGTGCTTTGCCTTGCCTCGCCTCAAACTGCTTTGCTTTCCTTTGTTTGCTTTATCTTTCCTAGTTATGCTTTGCTTTTCCTGGTGCTACTTTCCTTTGCTCAGCTTTGCCTTCCCTGGCCATGCTTTGTTTTGCTTTATGGGGCCATGCTTGCCTTTGTTTAGCTTCGCTCTGCTCTGCTTTGCCTTGCTATGTTTTGCCTTTTCTGGACATGCTTTGCATCTATTTTTTTTTTTTGTTCTCATTATTTTTCCTTTTTTTTTTTTTTTAATTTAAATGTTCATTACATTCTTTTGTTTTTCTTTTGGACCTATCTGATGTGTTTTTACAGGCCATGCTTTCCTTTTGCAGGCCCTGGTTGTCACTGCTTTTCCTTATGCCGCTAGGTCTTTTTCTTAGCAGGGTTTTACTCTGTCTTGCTCAGCTTTTATCCGCATTGCTCTGCTCTCCTGTGCTGTGCTAGGTTTCTTTTAGAGACTGTCCCACTGGTTTTACTGGGCTAGCCGCAAGCTCCTTACGTTTGCTTTGCTTCTCTCTGTTTTGCCGTACTCCGCTTTGCTTTGCTCTTGCTGGCACAGTTTTGCTTTCCCATACCTCCTTTCCTCTGCTGTTCTTGCCCCAGCTTTGCCTCAGACTGCTTTGCTTTTGCTTTCCTGGCAATGCTTTGCTTTTCCTTGTGCTACGTTCCCTTGCTCTGCTTTGACTTGCTCAGCTTTCCCTTCCCTGGCCATGCTTTCCTTGGTTTACCTTTGCTTTACAGACCTGGCACTGCATTGCTTTTCCAAACCATGCTGTGCTTTGCCTTGCCTCAGACTGCTTTGCTGTCCTTTGCTTGCTTTGTCTTCCCTCGTTATGCTTTGCTTTACCTGGTGTTACTTTCCTTTGCTCAGCTTTGCCCTCCCTGGCCTTGCTTTTTTTTTTTTTTTGCTTTACGGGGCCATGCTTTCCTTTGTTTGCCTTTGCTTTCCTCTACTTTGTTCTGCTATGCTATGCCTTTCCTGGTCATTCTTTGCATTTTTTTATTATTATTATTTTTTTTTTTATTTATTTGATGTTCATTCCATGCTTTATGTTTTCCTTTTATATCTTTTTCTTGTGTTTTCTCTGGCCGTGCTTTGTTTTCCAGGCCTTGCTTGTCATTGCTTTTCCTTATGCCGCTAGGTCTTTTCCCTAGCAGGGCTTTGCTTTGTCTCGCTCAGCTTTCATCCGCATTGCTCTGCTCTCCTGTGCCGTGCTAGGCTTCCTTTGGAGACCGTCTCGCTGATTTTGCTGCTGAGTCGAATGGTAAATTTATGAACGCATAAACCGTCAGACACAGAACTTGGCCTCCCCGCAGCCCAGCCACTGTCCCCTTGGAACTGGAGGCCGGGTGCAGCAGGCCTGGCCGCCCGACATGGTCCATTCTTTGTCCCCAGCCATGCGGCGAGCCGCCAGGGGACCCCTAACTGCTACTCGTGTGGTGATAGTGTTCAGTGAGAATTTCAACGAGAATAAGTAACTACATGATTCCCACAACTACGCTGGAAGAAATCCACAACAAACAACAACAAAATGTATATAGATATATAAAACCAGCTAAAGCAAGACATGGTTCTTGCCGGCTGTCACAGTGGACTAGGAGCTGTGAAGAAGGCTGAGGAGGGGGCGATCAGGGTCCAGCCACTGTCCAAGTCTGGCTGCCACCTGTACACAAAATGGAGGCCCTCCGGTCTCCCCCCCACAGACACTTGGAACCCAAAGGAGGGCTGGCCGCCAGCTCGCTACGTTTTCTTTGCTTCTCTTTGTTTTGCCTTGCTCCGCTTTGCTTTGCTCTTGCTGGCACAGTTTTGCTTTTCCATACCTCCTTTCCTCTGCTGTTCTTGCCCCGGCTTTGCCTCACGTTGTTTTGCTTTTGCTTTCCTTAAAATGCTTTGCTTTTCCTTGTGCTACGTTCCTTTGCTCTGCGTTGACTTTCTCAGCCTTCCCTTCCCTGGCCATGCTTTCCTTGGTTTAGCTTTGCTTTATAGACCTGGCACTGCTTTGCTTTTCCTACCCGTGCTGTGCTTTGCCTTGCCTCGCCTCAAACTGCCTTGCTTTCCTTTGTTTGCTTTGTCTTCCCTGGTTATGCTTTGCTTTTCCTGGTGCTACTTTCCTTTGTTCAGCTTTGCCTTCCTTGGCCGTGCTTTGTTTTGCTTTACGGGGCCATGCTTGCCTTTTTTTACCTTTGCTTTGCTCTCTTTTGCCTTCACCTGCTCCTGCTCTCACTTCCATTTTCAGGCCATGCTTACCTTTGTTTTGCTTTACTTTGTATTCCTGGCACTGCTTTGCTTTTCCTTTTGCTACTTTCTTTTGTTCTGCTTTGCCTTGCCTGGCCATGCTTTGCTTTGCTTTGCTTTGCCTTGCTTTGTATTCCTGGCATTGCTTTGCTTTTCCTTCTCTGCTCTGCTTAGCTTCTCTTAACCCTGCTCTGATTTGCCTTACCTCGAACTTTTTCGCTTTGTTGTGCTTTTTATTGCTGTTTTTTTTTTTTTTGTTTTATTTATTTATTTATTTATTTATTTATTTATTTATTTATTTTCACTTCTTTCTCTTTCCTGGCACTGCTTTGCTTTTCCTGGCGCTACTTTCCTTTGCTCAGCTTTGCCTTCCCTGGCCGTTCTTTGTTTTGCTTTATAGGGCCGTGCTTGCCTTTGTTTAGCTTCGCTCTGCTCTGCCTCGCCTTGCTATGTTTTGCCTTTTCTGGATATGCTTTGCATCTATTTCTTTTATTATCATTATTATTTATTTATTTATTTATTTTTCTTTAAATGTTCATTACATTCTTTTGTTTTCCTTTTGGACCTATCTGATGTGTTTTTACAGGCCGTGCTTTCCTTTTGCAGGCCCTGGTTGTCACTGCTTTTCCCTATGCCTAGCAGGGCTTTTCCTTAGCAGGGTTTTACTCTGTCTTGCTCAGCTTTTATCCGCATTGCTCTGCTCTCCTGTGCCGTGCTAGGCTTCTTTTGGAGACCGTCTCACTGATTTTGCTGCCGAGTCGGTTGGTAAATTTATGAACGCATAAACCGTCAGACACAGAACTTGGCCTCCCCGCAGCCCAGCCACTGTCCCCTCGGACCCAGCGCGTGGGGGCACTAGGCCTGGCCGCCCGACATGGTCCATACTTTGTCCCTAGCCATGCGGCGAGCCGCCAGGTGGGCCACACTGCTAGTTGTGTGTGTGAGGTTCTCAGAGACAGTAAGTAACTACATGATTCCCACAACTACGCTGGAAGAAATCCACAACAAACAACAACAACATGTATATAGATATATAAAACCAGCTAAAGCAAGACATGGTTCTTGCCGGCTGTCACAGTGGACTAGGAGCTGTGAAGAAGGCTGAGGAGGGGGCGATCAGGGTCCAGCCACTATCCAAGTCTGGCTGCCACCCGTACACAAAATGGAGCCGTCCGGTCTCCCCACAACAGGCCCTTGGAACCCAAAGGAGGGCTGGCCGCCAGCTCGCTACGTTCACTCTGCTTCTCTTTGTTTTGCCTTGGTCTGCTTTGCTTTGCTCTTGCTGGCACAGTTTTGCTTTTCCATACCTCCTTTCCTCTGCTGTTCTTGCCTCAGATTGCTTTGCTTTTTCTCTCCTGGAAATGCTGTGTTGTTCCTTGTGCTACTTTGCTTTGCTTTGCTTTGCTTTGCTTTGCTTTGCTTTGTTTTGCTTTTTCTTTCCTCAGCCTGCTACGTTTTTACTTGTGCGGTCATGCTTTATTTTTTATTTCTTTGCTTCGTATTCCTGTCAGTGCTTTGCTTTCCCTTCTCTGCTCTTCTGGACCTTTCTTAGCCTCGCTGTGCTTTGCTTTGCCTCAAAGTGCTTTCTTTCCTTGGCTTTCCCTTTCGTGGCACCGCTTTGTTTTTCCCTGTGCTCCTTTCCTTAGCTTTGCTGTCTTTATGAATGCATAAAGAAGTTCATGAAACTTGTTTCTGAACACACAGAAAAGTTAGCCGGCCCGCAGCCCGGCAGCTGTCCCCTCGGAGCTGGCGGGCACGGACAGGGATCTGGCTACCGGGCCAGGTCTATTTTGTTGCCCACCGTTGTCCGGAGAGCCAGCAGGTGGGCTCCGTTGCTATTCGTCTGGGGAGGGGTGTGGGTTGAGAACAACAATCAATAACTACTCGATTCCTAAAACGAAAGGGGGAAACAGACGGAGAAGACTATTATTATTCCTACTTCTACTATTTGTATTACGTTTTAATGATATTTATTTCTATTACTATTTAATACTTTTATTTCTAATAACTTTTTCGTAGTATATAATAATAGCATTATTGTTATTGTTGTTATTATTATTATTATTATTATTATTATTATTATTAATTTATATAACGATAAGCAGCTAAAGCAAAGCAGCCAGGCAGCCAGCCAAACTGAGTGGCACAGGTGGGGAGCCGTTCGCGGCCGAGCAGGAGCCTCTGACGTCAGAGCGAGAGCGAGAGGTGGCCCGAGGCAACCGGGGGCCGCTGCCACACCCTGGCCTTCTCAAACGCCCAGCTCCCCGTAAGCCAGCAACGGGCCCCTTTACCTCATGGGTGGGTGGGGGGTGCGATTTCGACTGACGCTAAGTTAACTCCGCATTTTGTTTTGGCAGCACCGTTTTGCTTTGCTTTGCTTTCCCTGGCCCTGCGTTGCTTCGCTTCGCTTTGTATTCAAGGTACTGCTTCGCTTTTCCTGGCCCTGTTTTACTTTGGATTTTCTCTTGCTGACCGTGCTTTGCTTTTCCTGGCCTCGCTTTGTTGCGTTTTGCTTGACTTTGTATTCGTGACACCGCTTTTCTTTCCCTGGACCTCCTTTGCTTTGGTTTTTCTCGCCCTTCTTTGCTTTGCTTTTGCTGGTCCTGCCTCGCTTTGTTTTGCTTGACGTTGTATTCAAGACACCGCTTTTCTTTTCCTGGACCTCTTTTGCTTTGGTTTTTCTCGCCTTTCTTTGTTTTGCTTTTGCTGGCCCTGCCTTGCTTTGTTTTGCTTGACGTTGTATTCAAGATACCGCTTTTCTTTCCCCCACCCCCCAGGAAATCCTTAGCTTAGTTTTTTTTTTGTTTGTTTGTTTGTTTTTCCCCACCCTTCTTTGTTTTGCTTTTGCCGGCCCTGCCTTGCTTTGCTTTGCTTTACTTTGTATTCGTGCCACCACTTTTCTTTTCCTGGACCTCTTCTGCTTTGGTTTTTCTTGCCCTGCTTGGCTTTGCTTTTCCTTTTGCCTCTTTCTTTTCCCTAGCAGGGCTTTGCTTTGTCTCGCTCTGCTTTGCGTTGCATTGCTCAGCTCTGCTTTGCCGTGCTAGGTAGGCTTCTTTGGCAGACCGTCGCACCGATTTGGGCGACGAGTCGATCGGTGTATTTATGAACGCGTAAAGCCTCAGGCGCACACCGTGGCCTCCCTCCCCGCAGCCCGACGACTGTCCCCCGGGAGCTGGAGGGTGGCGACAGGAAGCCTGGCCACCCAGCCAGCATGGTCTATTCCTCATCCCCCGCTGTCCGGCGAGCCGCCAGGTGGGTCCCGCTGCTGCTGTTCGTCTGGGGACGGGCTTGGGTGAGGTTTTTTAGGACGATAAGCGACATTACACGATTCCCAATGATTTGGGTTCGTTTTGCTTTGCTTTCCTTTTCCTCGCTTTACTTATCGTCGCTCTTCCCCGCTTTGCTTTTCCCGCACCTGCTTCGACATGCTTTCCTTAGAGCTGCATCTTTCTGGGGGGTTTTGGTTTGTATTCCCGGCACCGATTTCCTTTTCTTTGCTCTGCTTTGCCGTTCCTACTCCGCTTTGGTTTTTGCTCTTTTGATGCGTTTACACACACAGGAACGCTGGGTCACCTACTTCGGCCTCCCCACAGCCCGCCAACCGTCCCTTCGCAGCTGGCAGGTGGGGGTGCGGGGGTCGGCCACCCAGCCAAGTCTATTCCAGGACCCCCGCTGACTGGGGAGCCGCCACCTGAGCTCAACTGCCGTTTGCCTGAGGAGGCTGGGGGAGGGGGGGGGGGGGGGGGGGGGGGTGAGGGGGAGCTGAGGACTAGGGGGGTGGGGGAGGTTTTGAAAGACGGTAAGGAATGACACGATTCCTGAAGCTACAGCGGAAAACAGGCAACAGAACTAACTAATAATAAACGTAAAGATAAGAGTAGTTATTTTGCAAAGCGGCTAAAGCAAAGCGGCCAGGCAGTCAGCCGCACTGAGCGGCACAGGTGGCGAGCCTCTGGCGGCCGAGCAAGAGCCTCTGACGTCAGAGCGAGCTGCGGCCCGAAGCAGCCGGGGTCCGGGGCCGCGCCCTCGCCTTCCCGACCGGCGCTGGCGCCCCGCCCCGCCCCGTCCACTGCAAAGGCTGCAAAGGGCGGAGGAGAGGGAGGGAGGGAGAAGTGGGGAGGGGGCGGAGGCGGCCATTGAAGTGCGTAGACGGCCGCTGTCAGATGCAGGCCGCCACGTCTACCCGTCCCTCCCACCCTCCGGGCCCCGTGGAGCGACCAGGTCTACTTCTCCCTCCTCCCCGCTCTCTCCCCCGCCCCCTCCCGCCTCGTGGAGCCACCAGGTCTACTTCTCCCTCCTCCTCCCCGCTCTCTCCCCCCCGCCCCCTCCCGCCCCGTGGAGCCACCAGGTCTACTTCTCCCTCCTCCTCCCCGCTCTGTCCCCCCGCCCCCTCCCGCCCCGTGGAGCCACCAGGTCTACTTCTCCCTCCTCCTCCCCGCTCTGTCCCCCCGCCCCCTCCCGCCCCGTGGAGCCACCAGGTCTACTTCTCCCTCCTCCCAGCTCTGTCCCCCCGCCCCCTCCCGCCTCGTGGAGCCACCAGGTCTACCCCGCCGTCACGGCCACTGCTAGAGAGCGGCCCGGCTGCCTCGTCTACACGGCCACACGCACGCATGCACAGACGGGCGCGTGCCCGCACGCTTCCCTCCGGCGGCCCGCCAGGTCTATCCACACGCCTCTCGCGTGCAGGGGAACGGCTGGGAGGCGCCATTCATTCGAATCGTTCACGCTTTTAAAAAGAAAAAGGGGAAAAAGAAAAACAAACACAAGCAGCAGCAGCAGCAGCAGCAACAAGAAAGCACGGGTCCCGCTTGTCGGCGGGGAGACGAGAGGTCGTACAAAGCGTGCGGAGAAAGCGTTCGCTCAGACTCCGGCCGCCACGTCTACCCGCCGCCAGAGCCACTCGGAGCCCGCGGCAGACCGGCCGCCAGTTCCTCCCCTTTGCTTTGCTTTTGCCGGCCCTGCTTCGCTTTGCTTTTCGTGGAAGCGCTGAGTTTTGTTTGGCGTCGCGTTCGTGGCACTCGTTTGCTTTTCCTTCGTCTGCTCCGCCTCGCTCCGCTTTGCCGTTCCTCCTCCGCTTCGCCTTGCTTTTGCCGGCGCCGCTTGGC
>NW_028181398.1:140000-157500 GCF_964211825.1 Aythya ferina | reverse complement strand
CACCGCCGCGGCTGCCCCGGGACAGGGGAGCGCGGAAGAGCCGGCCCGCCGGGGGCCCTCTCCGACGCGACCCGAGTAGCCTCATCGATCGGAAAAAAAAAAAAAAAAAAAGCGAACAGCGTCGCCTGCGTGCGTGCGGGTGTGCTGGAGCAACGTCCGCGAGAGGTGCTCGCACCGACCTGAACATCGGCCCTGACAGGAACCGACCCGCCGGGAAGCCTCTCCGACGTGCCCGAGGAACGCCTCCACGGGCTCCTGCGTGCGGGTGACGTGAGGTGCATCGTCGGGAGCCGGAGGCGCCGCCGCCTCGGCCGTGCCAATCCGCGGGGTCCCCCCTCCTTCGCCTTCCGAGCCTCCGGGACCCACGCGAGCAGCCGGGGACGCCCCCGGACGGACGCCTTCGGCCGCCGGCGGACCGCCCGCCGGCTTCTGGCCGCTCCCTCTCTCCACAGCTCTGAGCTCGCGGCTCGCTGCTGCTTTTCTCCGGCGACTCGCACGCGCGAGACCGCTTCTCGCTCGCCGGCGGGGAGGGCAGCTGGCTCGGCAAACCGCTGGCGGCTACCGCTCCGCACAACCCACGCCCGAGCCGACGCCACCGCCGACGCCGCGCGCCCCCTTCTCGCGCGCCGGCTCTCCAAGCCCCAAGCGCTCGCTCGACACCGCTGGCGGAGCAGAGTCCTCACTCTCTCCTATAGACGGACACAAAAGTCATTGCCTCACAAGCGGCGCACGTCCTTTTCCAGCCTACCGCGGCGAGGCAGCCGAGCGCAACCGACTTTTACCTCGACCTAACTGGAGGCACAGAGAAACAGCGACGCCTACCACCCCTTCCGAGCCGTGGCACGACCTGCTAGTCTACCTCCAGCCCCACGGCGGCCTTCCAAGTCCCGTCGGACACGCGGTAGACCTGGCCGCCGTTCCCTCCGCCCGACCGGCGGCTATTTCCTCCGCGCGGGTAGACCTGGCAACCTCAGGGGGACCCGCCGGCCGGGAACCGACGGCGCCGGCCCGCCTTCCTTCGCTTTTCCCACGGGCCCTTCCGGCACTTTTCCAGCCTTTTCGGGCTTTTTCGCACCTTTCCGGGAATTTCCGACGCTTTCCGCGCCATCGGACCCGCTCGGGAACCGCTCGACCGACCCGCGGACGTGCGCCTTCGCAAACGCGCGCGCGCGCGCGCTCCCGTCGCTGCCGGGCAGACCCCGACGCCGTTCTCGCGGCCGGACCTGCAGCGACCCCTACAGGTCGCCGCCGGCTAAGCAAACATGGCGACCGCGCGCGGGTAGACCTGGCGGCTGCTGTCCGCAGCGCTTAGACGAGGCGCCCGCGGCGCCCCGAGGCGGGGAACACCTGCCGGCCGGGAACCAACCCCGCCGTCCTTTCCCTAGCAGGGCTCTGCCTTGCCTTGCTCGGCTTTCATCCGCATTGCTCTGCTCTCCTGTGCCGTGCTGGGCTCCTCTCGGAGACCGTCCCGCGGGTTTTGATGCCGAGTCGATTGCTATAATTACGAACGCATAAACCGTCAGACACAGAACTTGGCCTCCCCGCAGCCCAGCGACCGCTCCCTCGGAACTGGCACGAGGGGGCAGCAGGCCTGCACACCCAGCACGGTCTTTTTTGGGAGTAACAACATGATTCCCACAACTACGCTGGAAGAAAGGCAACAATAAAGAAATAAACAGCTAAAGCAAGACATGGTTCTTGCCCAACGTCACGGTGGACCAGGAGATGTGAAGGAGGCTGGGGAGGGGGCGATCAGGGTACAGCCACTGTCCAAGTCTGGCTGCCACCTGCACACAACATGAGGGCCCTCCGGTCTCCCCCCAACAGGCACTTGGAACCCAAAGGAGGGCTGGCCGCCAGCTCGCTACGTTTGCTTTGCTTCTCTCTGTTTTGCTTTGCTCTGCTTTGCTTTGCTCTTGCTGGCACGGTTTTGCTTTTCCATACCTCCTTTCCTCTGCTGTTCTTGCCCCTGCTTTGCCTCAGAGTGTTTTGCTCTTTCTCTCCTGAAAATACTTTGCATTTCCTTGTGCTACTTTCCTTTGTTTTGCTTTTCCTTGCTCTGCTTTGCCTTCCCTGGCCTTGCTTTGTTTTGCTTTATCAGGCCATGCTTTCCTTGGTTTAGCTTTGGTTTACAGACCTGGCACTGCTTTGCTTTTCCTACCCGTGCTGTGCTTTGCCTTGCCTCAAAGTGCTTTGCTTTCCTTTGTTTGCTTTGTCCTCCCTGGTTATGCTTTGCTTTTCCTGGTGCTACTTTCCTTTGCTCAGCTTTGCCTTCCCTGGCCGTGCTTTGTTTTGCTTTACGGGGCCACGCTTGCCTTTTTTTACCTTTGCCTTGCTCTCTTTTGCCTCACCTGCTCCTGCTCTCACTTCCATTTTCAGGCCATGCTTACCTTTGTTTTGCTTTACTTTGTATTCCTGGCATTGCTTTGCTTTTCCTTTTGCTACTTTCTTTTGTTCTGCTTTGCCTTGCCTGGCCATGTTTTCCTTTGCCTAGCTTTGTATTCCTGGCATTGCTTTGCTTTTCCTTCTCTGCTCTGCTTAGCTTCTCTTAACCCTGCTCTGATTTGCCTTACCTTGAACTTTTTCGCTTTGTTGTGGTTTTATTTATTTTTTGATTGTTTGTTTGTTTTTATTTTTTTCTCATTAATATTTCTTTTCTTTCTCTTTACCAGCACTGCTTTGCATTTCCTGGTACTACTTTCCTTTGCTCTGCTTTGCCTTCCTGTGCTTTGCCTTCCCTGGCCTTGCTTTGTTTTGCTTTATCAGGCCATGCTTTCCTTGGTTTACCTTTGCTTTACAGACCTGGCACTGCATTGCTTTTCCAAACCATGCTGTGCTTTGCCTTGCCTCAGACTGCTTTGCTGTCCTTTGCTTGCTTTGTCTTCCCTCGTTATGCTTTGCTTTACCTGGTGTTACTTTCCTTTGCTCAGCTTTGCCCTCCCTGGCCTTGCTTTTTTTTTTTTTTGCTTTACGGGGCCATGCTTTCCTTTGTTTGCCTTTGCTTTCCTCTACTTTGTTCTGCTATGCTATGCCTTTCCTGGTCATTCTTTGCATTTTTTTATTATTATTTTTTTTTTATTTATTTATTTGATGTTCATTCCATGCTTTATGTTTTCCTTTTATATCTTTTTCTTGTGTTTTCTCTGGCCGTGCTTTGTTTTCCAGGCCTTGCTTGTCATTGCTTTTCCTTATGCCGCTAGGTCTTTTCCCTAGCAGGGCTTTGCTTTGTCTCGCTCAGCTTTCATCCGCATTGCTCTGCTCTCCTGTGCCGTGCTAGGCTTCCTTTGGAGACCGTCTCGCTGATTTTGCTGCTGAGTCGAATGGTAAATTTATGAACGCATAAACCGTCAGACACAGAACTTGGCCTCCCCGCAGCCCAGCCACTGTCCCCTTGGAACTGGAGGCCGGGTGCAGCAGGCCTGGCCGCCCGACATGGTCCATTCTTTGTCCCCAGCCATGCGGCGAGCCGCCAGGGGACCCCTAACTGCTACTCGTGTGGTGATAGTGTTCAGTGAGAATTTCAACGAGAATAAGTAACTACATGATTCCCACAACTACGCTGGAAGAAATCCACAACAAACAACAACAAAATGTATATAGATATATAAAACCAGCTAAAGCAAGACATGGTTCTTGCCGGCTGTCACAGTGGACTAGGAGCTGTGAAGAAGGCTGAGGAGGGGGCGATCAGGGTCCGGCCACTGTCCAAGTCTGGCTGCCACCTGCACACAACATGGAGCCCTCCGGTCTCCCCCCAACAGACACTTGGAACCCAAAGGAGGGCTGGCCACCAGCTCGCTACATTTTCTTTGCTTCTCTTTGTTTTGCCTTGCTCCGCTTTGCTTTGCTCTTGCTGGCACAGTTTTGCTTTCCCATACCTCCTTTCCTCTGCTGTTCTTGCCCCGGCTTTGCTTTGCTTTGCCTCAGATTCTTTTGCTGTTTCTTTCCTGGCAATGCTTTGCTTTTCTTTGTGCTACGTTCCCTTGCTCTGCTTTGACTTGCTCAGCCTTCCCTTCCCTGGCCATGCTTTCCTTGGTTTACCTTTGGTTTACAGACCTGGCACTGCTTTGCTTTTCCTACCCGTGCTGTGCTTTGCCTTGCCTCGCCTCAAACTGCTTTGCTTTCCTTTGTTTGCTTTATCTTTCCTAGTTATGCTTTGCTTTTCCTGGTGCTACTTTCCTTTGCTCAGCTTTGCCTTCCCTGGCTGTGCTTTGTTTTGCTTTACGGGGCCACGCTTGCCTTTTTTTACCTTTGCCTTGCTCTCTTTTGCCTCACTTGCTCCTGCTCTCACTTCCAGTTTCCGGCCATGCTTACCTTTGTTTTGCTTTACTTTGTATTCCTGGCACTGCTTTGCTTTTCCTTTTGCTACTTTCTTTTGTTCTGCTTTGCCTTGCCTGGCCATGCTTTGCTTTGCTTTGCTTTGTATTCCTGGCATTGCTTTGCTTTTCCTTCTCTGCTCTGCTTAGCTTCTCTTAACCCTGCTCTGATTTGCCTTACCTTGAACTTTTTCGCTTTGTTGTGGTTTTATTTATTTTTTGATTGTTTGTTTGTTTTTATTTTTTTCTCATTAATATTTTTTTTTCTTTCTCTTTACCAGCACTGCTTTGCATTTCCTGGTACTACTTTCCTTTGCTCTGCTTTGCCTTCCTGTGCTTTGCCTTCCCTGGCCTTGCTTTGTTTTGCTTTATCAGGCCATGCTTTCCTTGGTTTAGCTTTGCTTTATAGACCTGGCACTGCTTTGCTTTTCCTATCCGTGCTGTGCTTTGCCTTGCCTCGCCTCAAACTGCTTTGCTTTCCTTTGTTTGCTTTATCTTTCCTAGTTATGCTTTGCTTTTCCTGGTGCTACTTTCCTTTGCTCAGCTTTGCCTTCCCTGGCCATGCTTTGTTTTGCTTTATGGGGCCATGCTTGCCTTTGTTTAGCTTCGCTCTGCTCTGCTTTGCCTTGCTATGTTTTGCCTTTTCTGGACATGCTTTGCATCTATTTTTTTTTTTTGTTCTCATTATTTTTCCTTTTTTTTTTTTTTTTAATTTAAATGTTCATTACATTCTTTTGTTTTTCTTTTGGACCTATCTGATGTGTTTTTACAGGCCATGCTTTCCTTTTGCAGGCCCTGGTTGTCACTGCTTTTCCTTATGCCGCTAGGTCTTTTTCTTAGCAGGGTTTTACTCTGTCTTGCTCAGCTTTTATCCGCATTGCTCTGCTCTCCTGTGCTGTGCTAGGTTTCTTTTAGAGACTGTCCCACTGGTTTTACTGGGCTAGCCGCAAGCTCCTTACGTTTGCTTTGCTTCTCTCTGTTTTGCCGTACTCCGCTTTGCTTTGCTCTTGCTGGCACAGTTTTGCTTTCCCATACCTCCTTTCCTCTGCTGTTCTTGCCCCAGCTTTGCCTCAGACTGCTTTGCTTTTGCTTTCCTGGCAATGCTTTGCTTTTCCTTGTGCTACGTTCCCTTGCTCTGCTTTGACTTGCTCAGCTTTCCCTTCCCTGGCCATGCTTTCCTTGGTTTACCTTTGCTTTACAGACCTGGCACTGCATTGCTTTTCCAAACCATGCTGTGCTTTGCCTTGCCTCAGACTGCTTTGCTGTCCTTTGCTTGCTTTGTCTTCCCTCGTTATGCTTTGCTTTACCTGGTGTTACTTTCCTTTGCTCAGCTTTGCCCTCCCTGGCCTTGCTTTTTTTTTTTTTTGCTTTACGGGGCCATGCTTTCCTTTGTTTGCCTTTGCTTTCCTCTACTTTGTTCTGCTATGCTATGCCTTTCCTGGTCATTCTTTGCATTTTTTTATTATTATTTTTTTTTTATTTATTTATTTGATGTTCATTCCATGCTTTATGTTTTCCTTTTATATCTTTTTCTTGTGTTTTCTCTGGCCGTGCTTTGTTTTCCAGGCCTTGCTTGTCATTGCTTTTCCTTATGCCGCTAGGTCTTTTCCCTAGCAGGGCTTTGCTTTGTCTCGCTCAGCTTTCATCCGCATTGCTCTGCTCTCCTGTGCCGTGCTAGGCTTCCTTTGGAGACCGTCTCGCTGATTTTGCTGCTGAGTCGAATGGTAAATTTATGAACGCATAAACCGTCAGACACAGAACTTGGCCTCCCCGCAGCCCAGCCACTGTCCCCTTGGAACTGGAGGCCGGGTGCAGCAGGCCTGGCCGCCCGACATGGTCCATTCTTTGTCCCCAGCCATGCGGCGAGCCGCCAGGGGACCCCTAACTGCTACTCGTGTGGTGATAGTGTTCAGTGAGAATTTCAACGAGAATAAGTAACTACATGATTCCCACAACTACGCTGGAAGAAATCCACAACAAACAACAACAAAATGTATATAGATATATAAAACCAGCTAAAGCAAGACATGGTTCTTGCCGGCTGTCACAGTGGACTAGGAGCTGTGAAGAAGGCTGAGGAGGGGGCGATCAGGGTCCGGCCACTGTCCAAGTCTGGCTGCCACCTGCACACAACATGGAGCCCTCCGGTCTCCCCCCAACAGACACTTGGAACCCAAAGGAGGGCTGGCCACCAGCTCGCTACATTTTCTTTGCTTCTCTTTGTTTTGCCTTGCTCCGCTTTGCTTTGCTCTTGCTGGCACAGTTTTGCTTTCCCATACCTCCTTTCCTCTGCTGTTCTTGCCCCGGCTTTGCTTTGCTTTGCCTCAGATTCTTTTGCTGTTTCTTTCCTGGCAATGCTTTGCTTTTCTTTGTGCTACGTTCCCTTGCTCTGCTTTGACTTGCTCAGCCTTCCCTTCCCTGGCCATGCTTTCCTTGGTTTACCTTTGGTTTACAGACCTGGCACTGCTTTGCTTTTCCTACCCGTGCTGTGCTTTGCCTTGCCTCGCCTCAAACTGCTTTGCTTTCCTTTGTTTGCTTTATCTTTCCTAGTTATGCTTTGCTTTTCCTGGTGCTACTTTCCTTTGCTCAGCTTTGCCTTCCCTGGCTGTGCTTTGTTTTGCTTTACGGGGCCACGCTTGCCTTTTTTTACCTTTGCCTTGCTCTCTTTTGCCTCACTTGCTCCTGCTCTCACTTCCAGTTTCCGGCCATGCTTACCTTTGTTTTGCTTTACTTTGTATTCCTGGCACTGCTTTGCTTTTCCTTTTGCTACTTTCTTTTGTTCTGCTTTGCCTTGCCTGGCCATGCTTTGCTTTGCTTTGCTTTGTATTCCTGGCATTGCTTTGCTTTTCCTTCTCTGCTCTGCTTAGCTTCTCTTAACCCTGCTCTGATTTGCCTTACCTTGAACTTTTTCGCTTTGTTGTGGTTTTATTTATTTTTTGATTGTTTGTTTGTTTTTATTTTTTTCTCATTAATATTTTTTTTTCTTTCTCATAACCAGCACTGCTTTGCATTTCCTGGTACTACTTTCCTTTGCTCTGCTTTGCCTTCCTGTGCTTTGCCTTCCCTGGCCTTGCTTTGTTTTGCTTTATCAGGCCATGCTTTCCTTGGTTTAGCTTTGCTTTATAGACCTGGCACTGCTTTGCTTTTCCTATCCGTGCTGTGCTTTGCCTTGCCTCGCCTCAAACTGCTTTGCTTTCCTTTGTTTGCTTTATCTTTCCTAGTTATGCTTTGCTTTTCCTGGTGCTACTTTCCTTTGCTCAGCTTTGCCTTCCCTGGCCATGCTTTGTTTTGCTTTATGGGGCCATGCTTGCCTTTGTTTAGCTTCGCTCTGCTCTGCTTTGCCTTGCTATGTTTTGCCTTTTCTGGACATGCTTTGCATCTATTTTTTTTTTTTGTTCTCATTATTTTTCCTTTTTTTTTTTTTTTTTAATTTAAATGTTCATTACATTCTTTTGTTTTTCTTTTGGACCTATCTGATGTGTTTTTACAGGCCATGCTTTCCTTTTGCAGGCCCTGGTTGTCACTGCTTTTCCTTATGCCGCTAGGTCTTTTCCCTAGCAGGGCTTTGCTTTGTCTCGCTCAGCTTTTATCCGCATTGCTCTGCTCTCCTGTGCCGTGCTAGGCTTCCTTTGGAGACCGTCTCGCTGATTTTGCTGCTGAGTCGAATGGTAAATTTATGAACGCATAAACCGTCAGACACAGAACTTGGCCTCCCCGCAGCCCAGCCACTGTCCCCTTGGAACTGGAGGCCGGGTGCAGCAGGCCTGGCCGCCCGACATGGTCCATTCTTTGTCCCCAGCCATGCGGCGAGCCGCCAGGGGACCCCTAACTGCTACTCGTGTGGTGATAGTGTTCAGTGAGAATTTCAACGAGAATAAGTAACTACATGATTCCCACAACTACGCTGGAAGAAATCCACAACAAACAACAACAAAATGTATATAGATATATAAAACCAGCTAAAGCAAGACATGGTTCTTGCCGGCTGTCACAGTGGACTAGGAGCTGTGAAGAAGGCTGAGGAGGGGGCGATCAGGGTCCAGCCACTGTCCAAGTCTGGCTGCCACCTGTACACAAAATGGAGGCCCTCCGGTCTCCCCCCCACAGACACTTGGAACCCAAAGGAGGGCTGGCCGCCAGCTCGCTACGTTTTCTTTGCTTCTCTTTGTTTTGCCTTGCTCCGCTTTGCTTTGCTCTTGCTGGCACAGTTTTGCTTTTCCATACCTCCTTTCCTCTGCTGTTCTTGCCCCGGCTTTGCCTCACGTTGTTTTGCTTTTGCTTTCCTTAAAATGCTTTGCTTTTCCTTGTGCTACGTTCCTTTGCTCTGCGTTGACTTTCTCAGCCTTCCCTTCCCTGGCCATGCTTTCCTTGGTTTAGCTTTGCTTTATAGACCTGGCACTGCTTTGCTTTTCCTATCCGTGCTGTGCTTTGCCTTGCCTCGCCTCAAACTGCCTTGCTTTCCTTTGTTTGCTTTGTCTTCCCTGGTTATGCTTTGCTTTTCCTGGTGCTACTTTCCTTTGTTCAGCTTTGCCTTCCTTGGCCGTGCTTTGTTTTGCTTTACGGGGCCATGCTTGCCTTTTTTTACCTTTGCTTTGCTCTCTTTTGCCTTCACCTGCTCCTGCTCTCACTTCCATTTTCAGGCCATGCTTACCTTTGTTTTGCTTTACTTTGTATTCCTGGCACTGCTTTGCTTTTCCTTTTGCTACTTTCTTTTGTTCTGCTTTGCCTTGCCTGGCCATGCTTTGCTTTGCTTTGCTTTGCCTTGCTTTGTATTCCTGGCATTGCTTTGCTTTTCCTTCTCTGCTCTGCTTAGCTTCTCTTAACCCTGCTCTGATTTGCCTTACCTCGAACTTTTTCGCTTTGTTGTGCTTTTTATTGCTGTTTTTTTTTTTTTTGTTTTATTTATTTATTTATTTATTTATTTATTTATTTATTTATTTTCACTTCTTTCTCTTTCCTGGCACTGCTTTGCTTTTCCTGGCGCTACTTTCCTTTGCTCAGCTTTGCCTTCCCTGGCCGTTCTTTGTTTTGCTTTATAGGGCCGTGCTTGCCTTTGTTTAGCTTCGCTCTGCTCTGCCTCGCCTTGCTATGTTTTGCCTTTTCTGGATATGCTTTGCATCTATTTCTTTTATTATCATTATTATTTATTTATTTATTTATTTTTCTTTAAATGTTCATTACATTCTTTTGTTTTCCTTTTGGACCTATCTGATGTGTTTTTACAGGCCGTGCTTTCCTTTTGCAGGCCCTGGTTGTCACTGCTTTTCCCTATGCCTAGCAGGGCTTTTCCTTAGCAGGGTTTTACTCTGTCTTGCTCAGCTTTTATCCGCATTGCTCTGCTCTCCTGTGCCGTGCTAGGCTTCTTTTGGAGACCGTCTCACTGATTTTGCTGCCGAGTCGGTTGGTAAATTTATGAACGCATAAACCGTCAGACACAGAACTTGGCCTCCCCGCAGCCCAGCCACTGTCCCCTCGGACCCAGCGCGTGGGGGCACTAGGCCTGGCCGCCCGACATGGTCCATACTTTGTCCCTAGCCATGCGGCGAGCCGCCAGGTGGGCCACACTGCTAGTTGTGTGTGTGAGGTTCTCAGAGACAGTAAGTAACTACATGATTCCCACAACTACGCTGGAAGAAATCCACAACAAACAACAACAACATGTATATAGATATATAAAACCAGCTAAAGCAAGACATGGTTCTTGCCGGCTGTCACAGTGGACTAGGAGCTGTGAAGAAGGCTGAGGAGGGGGCGATCAGGGTCCAGCCACTATCCAAGTCTGGCTGCCACCCGTACACAAAATGGAGCCGTCCGGTCTCCCCACAACAGGCCCTTGGAACCCAAAGGAGGGCTGGCCGCCAGCTCGCTACGTTCACTCTGCTTCTCTTTGTTTTGCCTTGGTCTGCTTTGCTTTGCTCTTGCTGGCACAGTTTTGCTTTTCCATACCTCCTTTCCTCTGCTGTTCTTGCCTCAGATTGCTTTGCTTTTTCTCTCCTGGAAATGCTGTGTTGTTCCTTGTGCTACTTTGCTTTGCTTTGCTTTGCTTTGCTTTGCTTTGCTTTGTTTTGCTTTTTCTTTCCTCAGCCTGCTACGTTTTTACTTGTGCGGTCATGCTTTATTTTTTATTTCTTTGCTTCGTATTCCTGTCAGTGCTTTGCTTTCCCTTCTCTGCTCTTCTGGACCTTTCTTAGCCTCGCTGTGCTTTGCTTTGCCTCAAAGTGCTTTCTTTCCTTGGCTTTCCCTTTCGTGGCACCGCTTTGTTTTTCCCTGTGCTCCTTTCCTTAGCTTTGCTGTCTTTATGAATGCATAAAGAAGTTCATGAAACTTGTTTCTGAACACACAGAAAAGTTAGCCGGCCCGCAGCCCGGCAGCTGTCCCCTCGGAGCTGGCGGGCACGGACAGGGATCTGGCTACCGGGCCAGGTCTATTTTGTTGCCCACCGTTGTCCGGAGAGCCAGCAGGTGGGCTCCGTTGCTATTCGTCTGGGGAGGGGTGTGGGTTGAGAACAACAATCAATAACTACTCGATTCCTAAAACGAAAGGGGGAAACAGACGGAGAAGACTATTATTATTCCTACTTCTACTATTTGTATTACGTTTTAATGATATTTATTTCTATTACTATTTAATACTTTTATTTC
The DNA here is from genome assembly GCF_964211825.1 of Aythya ferina. Taxonomy (NCBI): domain Eukaryota; kingdom Metazoa; phylum Chordata; class Aves; order Anseriformes; family Anatidae; genus Aythya; species Aythya ferina. The sequence continues at coordinate 146,543 of NW_028181398.1, read as the reverse complement.
TAATAACTTTTTCGTAGTATATAATAATAGCATTATTGTTATTGTTGTTATTATTATTATTATTATTATTATTATTAATTTATATAACGATAAGCAGCTAAAGCAAAGCAGCCAGGCAGCCAGCCAAACTGAGTGGCACAGGTGGGGAGCCGTTCGCGGCCGAGCAGGAGCCTCTGACGTCAGAGCGAGAGCGAGAGGCGGCCCGAGGCAACCGGGGGCCGCTGCCACACCCTGGCCTTCTCAAACGCCCAGCTCCCCGTAAGCCAGCAACGGGCCCCTTTTCCTCTGGGGTGGGTGGGGGGTGCGATTTCGACTGACGCTAAGTTAACTCCGCATTTTGTTTTGGCAGCACCGTTTTGCTTTGCTTTGTGCTTTCCCTGGCCCTGCGTTGCTTCGCTTCGCTTTGTATTCAAGGTACTGCTTCGCTTTTCCTGGCCCTGTTTTACTTTGGATTTTCTCTTGCTGACCGTGCTTTGCTTTTCCTGGCCTCGCTTTGTTGCGTTTTGCTTGACTTTGTATTCGTGACACCGCTTTTCTTTCCCTGGACCTCCTTTGCTTTGGTTTTTCTCGCCCTTCTTTGCTTTGCTTTTGCTGGTCCTGCCTCGCTTTGTTTTGCTTGACGTTGTATTCAAGACACCGCTTTTCTTTTCCTGGACCTCTTTTGCTTTGGTTTTTCTCGCCTTTCTTTGTTTTGCTTTTGCTGGCCCTGCCTCGCTTTGTTTTGCTTGACGTTGTATTCAAGATACCGCTTTTCTTTCCCCCACCCCCCAGGAAATCCTTAGCTTAGTTTTTTTTTGTTTGTTTGTTTGTTTTTCCCCACCCTTCTTTGTTTTGCTTTTGCTGGCCCTGCCTTGCTTTGCTTTGCTTTACTTTGTATTCGTGACACCACTTTTCTTTTCCTGGACCTCTTCTGCTTTGGTTTTTCTTGCCCTGCTTGGCTTTGCTTTTCCTTTTGCCTCTTTCTTTTCCCTAGCAGGGCTTTGCTTTGTCTCGCTCTGCTTTGCGTTGCATTGCTCAGCTCTGCTTTGCCGTGCTAGGTAGGCTTCTTTGGCAGACCGTCGCACCGATTTGGGCGACGAGTCGATCGGTGTATTTATGAACGCATAAAGCCTCAGGCGCACACCGTGGCCTCCCTCCCCGCAGCCCGACGACTGTCCCCCGGGAGCTGGAGGGTGGCGACAGGAAGCCTGGCCACCCAGCCAGCATGGTCTATTCCTCATCCCCCGCTGTCCGGCGAGCCGCCAGGTGGGTCCCGCTGCTGCTGTTCGTCTGGGGACGGGCTTGGGTGAGGTTTTTTAGGACGATAAGCGACATTACACGATTCCCAATGATTTGGGTTCGTTTTGCTTTGCTTTCCTTTTCCTCGCTTTACTTATCGTCGCTCTTCCCCGCTTTGCTTTTCCCGCACCTGCTTCGACATGCTTTCCTTAGAGCTGCATCTTTCTGGGGGGTTTTGGTTTGTATTCCCGGCACCGATTTCCTTTTCTTTGCTCTGCTTTGCCGTTCCTACTCCGCTTTGGTTTTTGCTCTTTTGATGCGTTTACACACACAGGAACGCTGGGTCACCTACTTCGGCCTCCCCACAGCCCGCCAACCGTCCCTTCGCAGCTGGCAGGTGGGGGTGCGGGGGTCGGCCACCCAGCCAAGTCTATTCCAGGACCCCCGCTGACTGGGGAGCCGCCACCTGAGCTCAACTGCCGTTTGCCTGAGGAGGCTGGGGGGGGGGGGGGGGGGGGGGGGGGTGAGGGGGAGCTGAGGACTAGGGGGGTGGGGGAGGTTTTGAAAGACGGTAAGGAATGACACGATTCCTGAAGCTACAGCGGAAAACAGGCAACAGAACTAACTAATAATAAACGTAAAGATAAGAGTAGTTATTTTGCAAAGCGGCTCAAGCAAAGCGGCCAGGCAGTCAGCCGCACTGAGCGGCACAGGTGGCGAGCCTCTGGCGGCCGAGCAAGAGCCTCTGACGTCAGAGCGAGCTGCGGCCCGAAGCAGCCGGGGTCCGGGGCCGCGCCCTCGCCTTCCCGACCGGCGCCGGCGCCCCGCCCCGCCCCGTCCACTGCAAAGGCTGCAAAGGGCGGAGGAGAGGGAGGGAGGGAGAAGTGGGGAGGGGGCGGAGGCGGCCATTGAAGTGCGTAGACGGCCGCTGTCAGATGCAGGCCGCCACGTCTACCCGTCCCTCCCACCCTCCGGGCCCCGTGGAGCGACCAGGTCTACTTCTCCCTCCTCCCCGCTCTGTCCCCCGCCCCCTCCCGCCTCGTGGAGCCACCAGGTCTACTTCTCCCTCCTCCTCCCCGCTCTCTCCCCCCCGCCCCCTCCCGCCCCGTGGAGCCACCAGGTCTACTTCTCCCTCCTCCTCCCCGCTCTGTCCCCCCGCCCCCTCCCGCCCCGTGGAGCCACCAGGTCTACTTCTCCCTCCTCCTCCCCGCTCTGTCCCCCCGCCCCCTCCCGCCCCGTGGAGCCACCAGGTCTACTTCTCCCTCCTCCTCCCCGCTCTGTCCCCCCGCCCCCTCCCGCCCCGTGGAGCCACCAGGTCTACTTCTCCCTCCTCCCCGCTCTGTCCCCCCGCCCCCTCCCGCCTCGTGGAGCCGTCAGGTCTACCCCGCCGTCACGGCCACTGCTCGAGAGCGGCCCGGCTGCCTCGTCTACACGGCCACACGCACGCATGCACAGACGGGCGCGTGCCCGCACGCTTCCCTCCGGCGGCCCGCCAGGTCCATCCACACGCCTCTCGCGTGCAGGGGAACGGCTGGGAGGCGCCATTCATTCGAATCGTTCACGCTTTTAAAAAGAAAAAGGGGAAAAAGAAAAACAAACACAAGCAGCAGCAGCAGCAGCAACAAGAAAGCACGGGTCCCGCTTGTCGGCGGGGAGACGAGAGGTCGTACAAAGCGTGCGGAGAAAGCGTTCGCTCAGACTCCGGCCGCCACCAGAGCCACTCGGAGCCCGCGGCAGACCGGCCGCCAGTTCCTCCCCTTTGCTTTGCTTTTGCCGGCCCTGCTTCGCTTTGCTTTTCGTGGAAGCGCTGAGTTTTGTTTGGCGTCGCGTTCGTGGCACTCGTTTGCTTTTCCTTCGTCTGCTCCGCCTCGCTCCGCTTTGCCGTTCCTCCTCCGCTTCGCTTTGCTTTTGCCGGCGCCGCTTGGCCTGGCTTTGGCTGGCGGCGCTCCGCCTTTCCGTTGCGCGCCTTCGCTTCGCCTCGTTTCGCACGGATCGCTGAGTGCAGTGACACACGCCCAGCCACGCAGAGTCGCACGGGTGGCTCGCAGGCGAGCCAGAGCCCCTGACGGCAGAGCGAGCGGCAGCCCGATGCAGCCAGGGGCCGCGCGCGGCCGCGCTCTCGGCTTCTCGAGCGGCGCCGGCTCGTCTCCCCCCCTCTCCCCCGCCCGTCGCGCCGCAGCCCCGCCGAGCCGTCGGGCGGGGGGGCGGCGGGAGGGGCAATCCTCCTAGCTCGTCGCCGGCCGCTCCGCTCCGCTCCGCTCGGCGGGAAGCCGGCGCCACACGTAGGCGAGAGGGGTCCGCATTATTCCGGGCACGGAGCTTCAAGCCGGCTGGTCGTCAGGCTCCCGCCGAGCCCGTGTCCCGGCCGGCGGGCAGCTAGATGGCGCGGGAGGGAGCAGAGCGACGAGCTCGCGCTCGCCTCCAGCGTTTTTCTCCCCGGGCGGGCCCCGTCCGGGGCCCCCGCAAAGGCGGGCAGGCGGGAGCTGCCTCGCCTCCTGCGACGCTCGGCTCCGCGGCCGGGGCGGATCGGGCTCGGAGTCGGCTTCGGGCTTGCGCTTCGGCTCGGGCTCGCGGGCGAGCGAGGGCAGAGGCTGTCCGCCGCCCGCAGCCCCGTCCGTCTACACGGCGCTTCCCCGCCTCGCGGCGATCTTGAGCTCTGCCCTGCTTCTCGGCCGGCTGCTGGGGAAGAGCGGCGTGGCAACGGGGAGAAGGGGGGAAGGGAGGGAACGAGAAGAGGTGTATTTGTGAACGAACGAACGAACGAACGAACGAATGAATGAATGAATGAATGAATGAATGAATGAGTGAGTGAGTGCATGAGTGCATGAATGAGTGAGTGAATGAATCAAGGAATCGATGGATCGATCGTTCAGCCAACGAATCGATGAAGAAAGGAATGAGAAAGCAGAAGGGAAGCAAAAAGAAGGGCGGGGGAAGAAAGCGAAGGGCTCCAGAAAAGCGCGTAGGCAGCCGCCGTTAGCTGACGGCCGCCAGCTCTACGGTCCTCGTCGTGCTGAAGTGGACAGGTGAATCCCCTCCCCTCTTCCTCCCCCTTCCCCTCCCAGCCCCGATCCGCCAGGTGTAGCGTGGCGTCAAGGCGAGGAGCCGAAGCGGCACAGCCCGTTGGCGAGCAGGCGAGCCCGTGTGCCGGCTGTAAGCGGGACAGAGGCGCGAGCGTCCCTCGGACTGCCGTGCAGAGCGTAGCCGGGGAGGCGGAGGCACGCTTCGCTCCGACGGACCGCCAGGTCTACCATTCGCCGGAAAATGCCGCCCCCCGAAGGGCCGCCAGGTCTACCCAGCAATCGGGGGGGGGGGGGGGGCGCGGGGAAGCTCGTCTGCCGGGGGCGCCCGGGAGCGGCCTCGGCCGGGCCGCAAGGTCTACCCAGCAATGGGGAAATGCACGGGGCGCCTCCGAGGGGCATGGGACAGGCCGCCAGGTCTACCATCCTTCGGGAAAAGGGTGCCCGTCTGCAGGGGGCGCTTGGGACCGGCCTCGCGGCGATCTTGAGCTCTGCCCTGCTTCTCGGCCGGCTGCTGGGGAAGAGCGGCGTGGCAACGGGGAGAAGGGGGGAAGGGAGGGAACGAGAAGACGTGTATTTGTGAATGAATGAATGAATGAATGAATGAATGAATGAATGAATGAATGAATGAATGAATGAATGAATGAATGAATGAATGAATGAGTGAGTGAATGAATCAAGGAATCGATGGATCGATCGTTCAGCCAACGAATCGATGAAGAAAGGAATGAGAAAGCAGAAGGGAAGCAAAAAGAAGGGCGGGGGAAGAAAGCGAAGGGCTCCAGAAAAGCGCGTAGGCAGCCGCCGTTAGCTGACGGCCGCCAGCTCTACGGTCCTCGTCGTGCTGAAGTGGACAGGTGAATCCCCTCCCCTCTTCCTCCCCCTTCCCCGCCCAGCCCCGATCCGCCAGGTGTAGCGTGGCGTCAAGGCGAGGAGCCGAAGCGGCACAGCCCGTTGGCGAGCAGGCGAGCCCGTGTGTCGGCTGTAAGCGGGACAGAGGCGCGAGCGTCCCTCGGACTGCCGTGCAGAGCGTAGCCGGGGAGGCGGAGGCACGCTTCGCTCCGACGGACCGCCAGGTCTACCATTCGCCGGAAAATGCCGCCCCCCGAAGGGCCGCCAGGTCTACCCAGCAATCGGGGGGGGGGGGCGGGGGGAAGCTCGTCTGCCGGGGGCGCCCGGGAGCGGCCTCGGCCGGGCCGCAAGGTCTACCCAGCAATGGGGAAATGCACGGGGCGCCTCCGAGGGGCATGGGACAGGCCGCCAGGTCTACCATCCTTCGGGAAAAGGGTGCCCGTCTGCAGGGGGCGCTTGGGACCGGCCTCGCGGCGATCTTGAGCTCTGCCCTGCTTCTCGGCCGGCTGCTGGGGAAGAGCGGCGTGGCAACGGGGAGAAGGGGGGAAGGGAGGGAACGAGAAGACGTGTATTTGTGAATGAATGAATGAATGAATGAAGAATGAATGAATGAATGAATGAATGAATGAATGAATGAATGAATGAATGAATGAATGAATGAATGAATGAATGCATGAATGAATGAATGAATGAATGAGTGAGTGAGTGAGTGCATGAGTGAGTGAGTGAATGAATCAAGGAATCGATGGATCGATCGTTCAGCCAACGAATCGATGAAGAAAGGAATGAGAAAGCAGAAGGGAAGCAAAAAGAAGGGCGGGGGAAGAAAGCGAAGGGCTCCAGAAAAGCGCGTAGGCAGCCGCCGTTAGCTGACGGCCGCCAGCTCTACGGTCCTCGTCGTGCTGAAGTGGACAGGTGAATCCCCTCCCCTCTTCCTCCCCCTTCCCCGCCCAGCCCCGATCCGCCAGGTGTAGCGTGGCGTCAAGGCGAGGAGCCGAAGCGGCACAGCCCGTTGGCGAGCAGGCGAGCCCGTGTGTCGGCTGTAAGCGGGACAGAGGCGCGAGCGTCCCTCGGACTGCCGTGCAGAGCGTAGCCGGGGAGGCGGAGGCACGCTTCGCTCCGACGGACCGCCAGGTCTACCATTCGCCGGAAAATGCCGCCCCCCGAAGGGCCGCCAGGTCTACCCAGCAATCGGGGGGGGGGGGCGGGGGGAAGCTCGTCTGCCGGGGGCGCCCGGGAGCGGCCTCGGCCGGGCCGCAAGGTCTACCCAGCAATGGGGAAATGCACGGGGCGCCTCCGAGGGGCATGGGACAGGCCGCCAGGTCTACCATCCTTCGGGAAAAGGGTGCCCGTCTGCAGGGGGCGCTTGGGACCGGCCTCGCGGCGATCTTGAGCTCTGCCCTGCTTCTCGGCCGGCTGCTGGGGAAGAGCGGCGTGGCAACGGGGAGAAGGG
>NW_028181398.1:107500-127500 GCF_964211825.1 Aythya ferina | reverse complement strand
ACGACGGACGGAGCGCCCACCGGCGACCAGGGCACGCGCCCTAAACGCCGCCGCCGCCGCCGCTCTCGCCCCGAGCGAGGCAGCGCCTCACCTGCGACGGGAAGCGAGCTGGACAGGAGACCGCCCGTGCCTGAACACCGGACACCGCCGCGGCTGCCCCGGGACAGGGGAGCGCGGAAGAGCCGGCCCGCCGGGGGCCCTCTCCGACGCGACCCGAGTGGCCTCATCGATCGGAAAAAAAAAAAAAAAAAAAGCGAACAGCGTCGCCTGCGTGCGTGCGGGTGTGCTGGAGCAACGTCCGCGAGAGGTGCTCGCACCGACCTGAACATCGGCCCTGACAGGAACCGACCCGCCGGGAAGCCTCTCCGACGTGCCCGAGGAACGCCTCCACGGGCTCCTGCGTGCGGGTGACGTGAGGTGCATCGTCGGGAGCCGGAGGCGCCGCCGCCTCGGCCGTGCCAATCCGCGGGGTCCCCCCTCCTTCGCCTTCCGAGCCTCCGGGACCCACGCGAGCAGCCGGGGACGCCCCCGGACGGACGCCTTCGGCCGCCGGCGGACCGCCCGCCGGCTTCTGGCCGCTCCCTCTCTCCACAGCTCTGAGCTCGCGGCTCGCTGCTGCTTTTCTCCGGCGACTCGCACGCGCGAGACCGCTTCTCGCTCGCCGGCGGGGAGGGCAGCTGGCTCGGCAAACCGCTGGCGGCTACCGCTCCGCACAACCCACGCCCGAGCCGACGCCACCGCCGACGCCGCGCGCCCCCTTCTCGCGCGCCGGCTCTCCAAGCCCCAAGCGCTCGCTCGACACCGCTGGCGGAGCAGAGTCCTCACTCTCTCCTATAGACGGACACAAAAGTCATTGCCTCACAAGCGGCGCACGTCCTTTTCCAGCCTACCGCGGCGAGGCAGCCGAGCGCAACCGACTTTTACCTCGACCTAACTGGAGGCACAGAGAAACAGCGACGCCTACCACCCCTTCCGAGCCGTGGCACGACCTGCTAGTCTACCTCCAGCCCCACGGCGGCCTTCCAAGTCCCGTCGGACACGCGGTAGACCTGGCCGCCGTTCCCTCCGCCCGACCGGCGGCTATTTCCTCCGCGCGGGTAGACCTGGCAACCTCAGGGGGACCCGCCGGCCGGGAACCGACGGCGCCGGCCCGCCTTCCTTCGCTTTTCCCACGGGCCCTTCCGGCACTTTTCCAGCCTTTTCGGGCTTTTTCGCACCTTTCCGGGAATTTCCGACGCTTTCCGCGCCATCGGACCCGCTCGGGAACCGCTCGACCGACCCGCGGACGTGCGCCTTCGCAAACGCGCGCGCGCGCGCGCTCCCGTCGCTGCCGGGCAGACCCCGACGCCGTTCTCGCGGCCGGACCTGCAGCGACCCCTACAGGTCGCCGCCGGCTAAGCAAACATGGCGACCGCGCGCGGGTAGACCTGGCGGCTGCTGTCCGCAGCGCTTAGACGAGGCGCCCGCGGCGCCCCGAGGCGGGGAACACCTGCCGGCCGGGAACCAACCCCGCCGTCCTTTCCCTAGCAGGGCTCTGCCTTGCCTTGCTCGGCTTTCATCCGCATTGCTCTGCTCTCCTGTGCCGTGCTGGGCTCCTCTCGGAGACCGTCCCGCGGGTTTTGATGCCGAGTCGATTGCTATAATTACGAACGCATAAACCGTCAGACACAGAACTTGGCCTCCCCGCAGCCCAGCGACCGCTCCCTCGGAACTGGCACGAGGGGGCAGCAGGCCTGCACACCCAGCACGGTCTTTTCTGGGAGTAACAACATGATTCCCACAACTACGCTGGAAGAAAGGCAACAATAAAGAAATAAACAGCTAAAGCTAGACATGGTTCTTGCCCAACGTCACGGTGGACCAGGAGATGTGAAGGAGGCTGGGGAGGGGGCGATCAGGGTACAGCCACTGTCCAAGTCTGGCTGCCACCTGCACACAACATGAGGGCCCTCCGGTCTCCCCCCAACAGGCACTTGGAACCCAAAGGAGGGCTGGCCGCCAGCTCGCTACGTTTGCTTTGCTTCTCTCTGTTTTGCTTTGCTCTGCTTTGCTTTGCTCTTGCTGGCACGGTTTTGCTTTTCCATACCTCCTTTCCTCTGCTGTTCTTGCCCCTGCTTTGCCTCAGAGTGTTTTGCTCTTTCTCTCCTGAAAATACTTTGCATTTCCTTGTGCTACTTTCCTTTGCTTTGCTTTTCCTTGCTCTGCTTTGCCTTCCCTGGCCTTGCTTTGTTTTGCTTTATCAGGCCATGCTTTCCTTGGTTTAGCTTTGCTTTATAGACCTGGCACTGCTTTGCTTTTCCTACCCGTGCTGTGCTTTGCCTTGCCTCAAAGTGCTTTGCTTTCCTTTGTTTGCTTTGTCCTCCCTGGTTATGCTTTGCTTTTCCTGGTGCTACTTTCCTTTGCTCAGCTTTGCCTTCCCTGGCCGTGCTTTGTTTTGCTTTACGGGGCCACGCTTGCCTTTTTTTACCTTTGCCTTGCTCTCTTTTGCCTCACCTGCTCCTGCTCTCACTTCCATTTTCAGGCCATGCTTACCTTTGTTTTGCTTTACTTTGTATTCCTGGCATTGCTTTGCTTTTCCTTTTGCTACTTTCTTTTGTTCTGCTTTGCCTTGCCTGGCCATGTTTTCCTTTGCCTAGCTTTGTATTCCTGGCATTGCTTTGCTTTTCCTTCTCTGCTCTGCTTAGCTTCTCTTAACCCTGCTCTGATTTGCCTTACCTTGAACTTTTTCGCTTTGTTGTGGTTTTATTTATTTTTTGATTGTTTGTTTGTTTTTATTTTTTTTCTCATTAATATTTCTTTTCTTTCTCTTTACCAGCACTGCTTTGCATTTCCTGGTACTACTTTCCTTTGCTCTGCTTTGCCTTCCTGTGCTTTGCCTTCCCTGGCCTTGCTTTGTTTTGCTTTATCAGGCCATGCTTTCCTTGGTTTACCTTTGCTTTACAGACCTGGCACTGCATTGCTTTTCCAAACCATGCTGTGCTTTGCCTTGCCTCAGACTGCTTTGCTGTCCTTTGCTTGCTTTGTCTTCCCTCGTTATGCTTTGCTTTACCTGGTGTTACTTTCCTTTGCTCAGCTTTGCCCTCCCTGGCCTTGCTTTTTTTTTTTTTTTTGCTTTACGGGGCCATGCTTTCCTTTGTTTGCCTTTGCTTTCCTCTACTTTGTTCTGCTATGCTATGCCTTTCCTGGTCATTCTTTGCATTTTTTTATTATTATTATTTTTTTTTTTTATTTATTTGATGTTCATTCCATGCTTTATGTTTTCCTTTTATATCTTTTTCTTGTGTTTTCTCTGGCCGTGCTTTGTTTTCCAGGCCTTGCTTGTCATTGCTTTTCCTTATGCCGCTAGGTCTTTTCCCTAGCAGGGCTTTGCTTTGTCTCGCTCAGCTTTCATCCGCATTGCTCTGCTCTCCTGTGCCGTGCTAGGCTTCCTTTGGAGACCGTCTCGCTGATTTTGCTGCTGAGTCGAATGGTAAATTTATGAACGCATAAACCGTCAGACACAGAACTTGGCCTCCCCGCAGCCCAGCCACTGTCCCCTTGGAACTGGAGGCCGGGTGCAGCAGGCCTGGCCGCCCGACATGGTCCATTCTTTGTCCCCAGCCATGCGGCGAGCCGCCAGGGGACCCCTAACTGCTACTCGTGTGGTGATAGTGTTCAGTGAGAATTTCAACGAGAATAAGTAACTACATGATTCCCACAACTACGCTGGAAGAAATCCACAACAAACAACAACAACATGTATATAGATATATAAAACCAGCTAAAGCAAGACATGGTTCTTGCCGGCTGTCACAGTGGACTAGGAGCTGTGAAGAAGGCTGAGGAGGGGGCGATCAGGGTCCGGCCACTGTCCAAGTCTGGCTGCCACCTGCACACAACATGGAGCCCTCCGGTCTCCCCCCAACAGACACTTGGAACCCAAAGGAGGGCTGGCCACCAGCTCGCTACGTTTTCTTTGCTTCTCTTTGTTTTGCCTTGCTCCGCTTTGCTTTGCTCTTGCTGGCACAGTTTTGCTTTCCCATACCTCCTTTCCTCTGCTGTTCTTGCCCCGGCTTTGCTTTGCTTTGCCTCAGATTCTTTTGCTGTTTCTTTCCTGGCAATGCTTTGCTTTTCTTTGTGCTACGTTCCCTTGCTCTGCTTTGACTTGCTCAGCCTTCCCTTCCCTGGCCATGCTTTCCTTGGTTTACCTTTGGTTTACAGACCTGGCACTGCTTTGCTTTTCCTACCCGTGCTGTGCTTTGCCTTGCCTCGCCTCAAACTGCTTTGCTTTCCTTTGTTTGCTTTATCTTTCCTAGTTATGCTTTGCTTTTCCTGGTGCTACTTTCCTTTGCTCAGCTTTGCCTTCCCTGGCTGTGCTTTGTTTTGCTTTACGGGGCCACGCTTGCCTTTTTTTACCTTTGCCTTGCTCTCTTTTGCCTCACTTGCTCCTGCTCTCACTTCCAGTTTCCGGCCATGCTTACCTTTGTTTTGCTTTACTTTGTATTCCTGGCACTGCTTTGCTTTTCCTTTTGCTACTTTCTTTTGTTCTGCTTTGCCTTGCCTGGCCATGCTTTGCTTTGCTTTGCTTTGTATTCCTGGCATTGCTTTGCTTTTCCTTCTCTGCTCTGCTTAGCTTCTCTTAACCCTGCTCTGATTTGCCTTACCTTGAACTTTTTCGCTTTGTTGTGGTTTTATTTATTTTTTGATTGTTTGTTTGTTTTTATTTTTTTCTCATTAATATTTTTTTTTCTTTCTCATAACCAGCACTGCTTTGCATTTCCTGGTACTACTTTCCTTTGCTCTGCTTTGCCTTCCTGTGCTTTGCCTTCCCTGGCCTTGCTTTGTTTTGCTTTATCAGGCCATGCTTTCCTTGGTTTAGCTTTGCTTTATAGACCTGGCACTGCTTTGCTTTTCCTATCCGTGCTGTGCTTTGCCTTGCCTCGCCTCAAACTGCTTTGCTTTCCTTTGTTTGCTTTATCTTTCCTAGTTATGCTTTGCTTTTCCTGGTGCTACTTTCCTTTGCTCAGCTTTGCCTTCCCTGGCCATGCTTTGTTTTGCTTTATGGGGCCATGCTTGCCTTTGTTTAGCTTCGCTCTGCTCTGCTTTGCCTTGCTATGTTTTGCCTTTTCTGGACATGCTTTGCATCTATTTTTTTTTTTTGTTCTCATTATTTTTCCTTTTTTTTTTTTTTTAATTTAAATGTTCATTACATTCTTTTGTTTTTCTTTTGGACCTATCTGATGTGTTTTTACAGGCCATGCTTTCCTTTTGCAGGCCCTGGTTGTCACTGCTTTTCCTTATGCCGCTAGGTCTTTTTCTTAGCAGGGTTTTACTCTGTCTTGCTCAGCTTTTATCCGCATTGCTCTGCTCTCCTGTGCTGTGCTAGGTTTCTTTTAGAGACTGTCCCACTGGTTTTACTGGGCTAGCCGCAAGCTCCTTACGTTTGCTTTGCTTCTCTCTGTTTTGCCGTACTCCGCTTTGCTTTGCTCTTGCTGGCACAGTTTTGCTTTCCCATACCTCCTTTCCTCTGCTGTTCTTGCCCCAGCTTTGCCTCAGACTGCTTTGCTTTTGCTTTCCTGGCAATGCTTTGCTTTTCCTTGTGCTACGTTCCCTTGCTCTGCTTTGACTTGCTCAGCTTTCCCTTCCCTGGCCATGCTTTCCTTGGTTTACCTTTGCTTTACAGACCTGGCACTGCATTGCTTTTCCAAACCATGCTGTGCTTTGCCTTGCCTCAGACTGCTTTGCTGTCCTTTGCTTGCTTTGTCTTCCCTCGTTATGCTTTGCTTTACCTGGTGTTACTTTCCTTTGCTCAGCTTTGCCCTCCCTGGCCTTGCTTTTTTTTTTTTTTTGCTTTACGGGGCCATGCTTTCCTTTGTTTGCCTTTGCTTTCCTCTACTTTGTTCTGCTATGCTATGCCTTTCCTGGTCATTCTTTGCATTTTTTTATTATTATTATTTTTTTTTTTATTTATTTGATGTTCATTCCATGCTTTATGTTTTCCTTTTATATCTTTTTCTTGTGTTTTCTCTGGCCGTGCTTTGTTTTCCAGGCCTTGCTTGTCATTGCTTTTCCTTATGCCGCTAGGTCTTTTCCCTAGCAGGGCTTTGCTTTGTCTCGCTCAGCTTTCATCCGCATTGCTCTGCTCTCCTGTGCCGTGCTAGGCTTCCTTTGGAGACCGTCTCGCTGATTTTGCTGCTGAGTCGAATGGTAAATTTATGAACGCATAAACCGTCAGACACAGAACTTGGCCTCCCCGCAGCCCAGCCACTGTCCCCTTGGAACTGGAGGCCGGGTGCAGCAGGCCTGGCCGCCCGACATGGTCCATTCTTTGTCCCCAGCCATGCGGCGAGCCGCCAGGGGACCCCTAACTGCTACTCGTGTGGTGATAGTGTTCAGTGAGAATTTCAACGAGAATAAGTAACTACATGATTCCCACAACTACGCTGGAAGAAATCCACAACAAACAACAACAAAATGTATATAGATATATAAAACCAGCTAAAGCAAGACATGGTTCTTGCCGGCTGTCACAGTGGACTAGGAGCTGTGAAGAAGGCTGAGGAGGGGGCGATCAGGGTCCAGCCACTGTCCAAGTCTGGCTGCCACCTGTACACAAAATGGAGGCCCTCCGGTCTCCCCCCCACAGACACTTGGAACCCAAAGGAGGGCTGGCCGCCAGCTCGCTACGTTTTCTTTGCTTCTCTTTGTTTTGCCTTGCTCCGCTTTGCTTTGCTCTTGCTGGCACAGTTTTGCTTTTCCATACCTCCTTTCCTCTGCTGTTCTTGCCCCGGCTTTGCCTCACGTTGTTTTGCTTTTGCTTTCCTTAAAATGCTTTGCTTTTCCTTGTGCTACGTTCCTTTGCTCTGCGTTGACTTTCTCAGCCTTCCCTTCCCTGGCCATGCTTTCCTTGGTTTAGCTTTGCTTTATAGACCTGGCACTGCTTTGCTTTTCCTACCCGTGCTGTGCTTTGCCTTGCCTCGCCTCAAACTGCCTTGCTTTCCTTTGTTTGCTTTGTCTTCCCTGGTTATGCTTTGCTTTTCCTGGTGCTACTTTCCTTTGTTCAGCTTTGCCTTCCTTGGCCGTGCTTTGTTTTGCTTTACGGGGCCATGCTTGCCTTTTTTTACCTTTGCTTTGCTCTCTTTTGCCTTCACCTGCTCCTGCTCTCACTTCCATTTTCAGGCCATGCTTACCTTTGTTTTGCTTTACTTTGTATTCCTGGCACTGCTTTGCTTTTCCTTTTGCTACTTTCTTTTGTTCTGCTTTGCCTTGCCTGGCCATGCTTTGCTTTGCTTTGCTTTGCCTTGCTTTGTATTCCTGGCATTGCTTTGCTTTTCCTTCTCTGCTCTGCTTAGCTTCTCTTAACCCTGCTCTGATTTGCCTTACCTCGAACTTTTTCGCTTTGTTGTGCTTTTTATTGCTGTTTTTTTTTTTTTGTTTTATTTATTTATTTATTTATTTATTTATTTATTTATTTATTTTCACTTCTTTCTCTTTCCTGGCACTGCTTTGCTTTTCCTGGCGCTACTTTCCTTTGCTCAGCTTTGCCTTCCCTGGCCGTTCTTTGTTTTGCTTTATAGGGCCGTGCTTGCCTTTGTTTAGCTTCGCTCTGCTCTGCCTCGCCTTGCTATGTTTTGCCTTTTCTGGATATGCTTTGCATCTATTTCTTTTATTATCATTATTATTTATTTATTTATTTATTTTTCTTTAAATGTTCATTACATTCTTTTGTTTTCCTTTTGGACCTATCTGATGTGTTTTTACAGGCCGTGCTTTCCTTTTGCAGGCCCTGGTTGTCACTGCTTTTCCCTATGCCTAGCAGGGCTTTTCCTTAGCAGGGTTTTACTCTGTCTTGCTCAGCTTTTATCCGCATTGCTCTGCTCTCCTGTGCCGTGCTAGGCTTCTTTTGGAGACCGTCTCACTGATTTTGCTGCTGAGTCGGTTGGTAAATTTCTGAACGCATAAACCGTCAGACACAGAACTTGGCCTCCCCGCAGCCCAGCCACTGTCCCCTCGGACCCAGCGCGTGGGGGCACTAGGCCTGGCCGCCCGACATGGTCCATACTTTGTCCCTAGCCATGCGGCGAGCCGCCAGGTGGGCCACACTGCTAGTTGTGTGTGTGAGGTTCTCAGAGACAGTAAGTAACTACATGATTCCCACAACTACGCTGGAAGAAATCCACAACAAACAACAACAACATGTATATAGATATATAAAACCAGCTAAAGCAAGACATGGTTCTTGCCGGCTGTCACAGTGGACTAGGAGCTGTGAAGAAGGCTGAGGAGGGGGCGATCAGGGTACAGCCACTATCCAAGTCTGGCTGCCACCCGTACACAAAATGGAGCCGTCCGGTCTCCCCACAACAGGCCCTTGGAACCCAAAGGAGGGCTGGCCGCCAGCTCGCTACGTTCACTCTGCTTCTCTTTGTTTTGCCTTGGTCTGCTTTGCTTTGCTCTTGCTGGCACAGTTTTGCTTTTCCATACCTCCTTTCCTCTGCTGTTCTTGCCTCAGATTGCTTTGCTTTTTCTCTCCTGGAAATGCTGTGTTGTTCCTTGTGCTACTTTGCTTTGCTTTGCTTTGCTTTGCTTTGCTTTGTTTTGCTTTTTCTTTCCTCAGCCTGCTACGTTTTTACTTGTGCGGTCATGCTTTATTTTTTATTTCTTTGCTTCGTATTCCTGTCAGTGCTTTGCTTTCCCTTCTCTGCTCTTCTGGACCTTTCTTAGCCTCGCTGTGCTTTGCTTTGCCTCAAAGTGCTTTCTTTCCTTGGCTTTCCCTTTCGTGGCACCGCTTTGTTTTTCCCTGTGCTCCTTTCCTTAGCTTTGCTGTCTTTATGAATGCATAAAGAAGTTCATGAAACTTGTTTCTGAACACACAGAAAAGTTAGCCGGCCCGCAGCCCGGCAGCTGTCCCCTCGGAGCTGGCGGGCACGGACAGGGATCTGGCTACCGGGCCAGGTCTATTTTGTTGCCCACCGTTGTCCGGAGAGCCAGCAGGTGGGCTCCGTTGCTATTCGTCTGGGGAGGGGTGTGGGTTGAGAACAACAATCAATAACTACTCGATTCCTAAAACGAAAGGGGGAAACAGACGGAGAAGACTATTATTATTCCTACTTCTACTATTTGTATTACGTTTTAATGATATTTATTTCTATTACTATTTAATACTTTTATTTCTAATAACTTTTTCGTAGTATATAATAATAGCATTATTGTTATTGTTGTTATTATTATTATTATTATTATTATTATTAATTTATATAACGATAAGCAGCTAAAGCAAAGCAGCCAGGCAGCCAGCCAAACTGAGTGGCACAGGTGGGGAGCCGTTCGCGGCCGAGCAGGAGCCTCTGACGTCAGAGCGAGAGCGAGAGGCGGCCCGAGGCAACCGGGGGCCGCTGCCACACCCTGGCCTTCTCAAACGCCCAGCTCCCCGTAAGCCAGCAACGGGCCCCTTTTCCTCTGGGGTGGGTGGGGGGTGCGATTTCGACTGACGCTAAGTTAACTCCGCATTTTGTTTTGGCAGCACCGTTTTGCTTTGCTTTGTGCTTTCCCTGGCCCTGCGTTGCTTCGCTTCGCTTTGTATTCAAGGTACTGCTTCGCTTTTCCTGGCCCTGTTTTACTTTGGATTTTCTCTTGCTGACCGTGCTTTGCTTTTCCTGGCCTCGCTTTGTTGCGTTTTGCTTGACTTTGTATTCGTGACACCGCTTTTCTTTCCCTGGACCTCCTTTGCTTTGGTTTTTCTCGCCCTTCTTTGCTTTGCTTTTGCTGGTCCTGCCTCGCTTTGTTTTGCTTGACGTTGTATTCAAGACACCGCTTTTCTTTTCCTGGACCTCTTTTGCTTTGGTTTTTCTCGCCTTTCTTTGTTTTGCTTTTGCTGGCCCTGCCTCGCTTTGTTTTGCTTGACGTTGTATTCAAGATACCGCTTTTCTTTCCCCCACCCCCCAGGAAATCCTTAGCTTAGTTTTTTTTTGTTTGTTTGTTTGTTTTTCCCCACCCTTCTTTGTTTTGCTTTTGCTGGCCCTGCCTTGCTTTGCTTTGCTTTACTTTGTATTCGTGACACCACTTTTCTTTTCCTGGACCTCTTCTGCTTTGGTTTTTCTTGCCCTGCTTGGCTTTGCTTTTCCTTTTGCCTCTTTCTTTTCCCTAGCAGGGCTTTGCTTTGTCTCGCTCTGCTTTGCGTTGCATTGCTCAGCTCTGCTTTGCCGTGCTAGGTAGGCTTCTTTGGCAGACCGTCGCACCGATTTGGGCGACGAGTCGATCGGTGTATTTATGAACGCATAAAGCCTCAGGCGCACACCGTGGCCTCCCTCCCCGCAGCCCGACGACTGTCCCCCGGGAGCTGGAGGGTGGCGACAGGAAGCCTGGCCACCCAGCCAGCATGGTCTATTCCTCATCCCCCGCTGTCCGGCGAGCCGCCAGGTGGGTCCCGCTGCTGCTGTTCGTCTGGGGACGGGCTTGGGTGAGGTTTTTTAGGACGATAAGCGACATTACACGATTCCCAATGATTTGGGTTCGTTTTGCTTTGCTTTCCTTTTCCTCGCTTTACTTATCGTCGCTCTTCCCCGCTTTGCTTTTCCCGCACCTGCTTCGACATGCTTTCCTTAGAGCTGCATCTTTCTGGGGGGTTTTGGTTTGTATTCCCGGCACCGATTTCCTTTTCTTTGCTCTGCTTTGCCGTTCCTACTCCGCTTTGGTTTTTGCTCTTTTGATGCGTTTACACACACAGGAACGCTGGGTCACCTACTTCGGCCTCCCCACAGCCCGCCAACCGTCCCTTCGCAGCTGGCAGGTGGGGGTGCGGGGGTCGGCCACCCAGCCAAGTCTATTCCAGGACCCCCGCTGACTGGGGAGCCGCCACCTGAGCTCAACTGCCGTTTGCCTGAGGAGGCTGGGGGGGGGGGGGGGGGGGGGGGGGGTGAGGGGGAGCTGAGGACTAGGGGGGTGGGGGAGGTTTTGAAAGACGGTAAGGAATGACACGATTCCTGAAGCTACAGCGGAAAACAGGCAACAGAACTAACTAATAATAAACGTAAAGATAAGAGTAGTTATTTTGCAAAGCGGCTCAAGCAAAGCGGCCAGGCAGTCAGCCGCACTGAGCGGCACAGGTGGCGAGCCTCTGGCGGCCGAGCAAGAGCCTCTGACGTCAGAGCGAGCTGCGGCCCGAAGCAGCCGGGGTCCGGGGCCGCGCCCTCGCCTTCCCGACCGGCGCCGGCGCCCCGCCCCGCCCCGTCCACTGCAAAGGCTGCAAAGGGCGGAGGAGAGGGAGGGAGGGAGAAGTGGGGAGGGGGCGGAGGCGGCCATTGAAGTGCGTAGACGGCCGCTGTCAGATGCAGGCCGCCACGTCTACCCGTCCCTCCCACCCTCCGGGCCCCGTGGAGCGACCAGGTCTACTTCTCCCTCCTCCCCGCTCTGTCCCCCGCCCCCTCCCGCCTCGTGGAGCCACCAGGTCTACTTCTCCCTCCTCCTCCCCGCTCTCTCCCCCCCGCCCCCTCCCGCCCCGTGGAGCCACCAGGTCTACTTCTCCCTCCTCCTCCCCGCTCTGTCCCCCCGCCCCCTCCCGCCCCGTGGAGCCACCAGGTCTACTTCTCCCTCCTCCTCCCCGCTCTGTCCCCCCGCCCCCTCCCGCCCCGTGGAGCCACCAGGTCTACTTCTCCCTCCTCCTCCCCGCTCTGTCCCCCCGCCCCCTCCCGCCCCGTGGAGCCACCAGGTCTACTTCTCCCTCCTCCCCGCTCTGTCCCCCCGCCCCCTCCCGCCTCGTGGAGCCGTCAGGTCTACCCCGCCGTCACGGCCACTGCTCGAGAGCGGCCCGGCTGCCTCGTCTACACGGCCACACGCACGCATGCACAGACGGGCGCGTGCCCGCACGCTTCCCTCCGGCGGCCCGCCAGGTCCATCCACACGCCTCTCGCGTGCAGGGGAACGGCTGGGAGGCGCCATTCATTCGAATCGTTCACGCTTTTAAAAAGAAAAAGGGGAAAAAGAAAAACAAACACAAGCAGCAGCAGCAGCAGCAACAAGAAAGCACGGGTCCCGCTTGTCGGCGGGGAGACGAGAGGTCGTACAAAGCGTGCGGAGAAAGCGTTCGCTCAGACTCCGGCCGCCACCAGAGCCACTCGGAGCCCGCGGCAGACCGGCCGCCAGTTCCTCCCCTTTGCTTTGCTTTTGCCGGCCCTGCTTCGCTTTGCTTTTCGTGGAAGCGCTGAGTTTTGTTTGGCGTCGCGTTCGTGGCACTCGTTTGCTTTTCCTTCGTCTGCTCCGCCTCGCTCCGCTTTGCCGTTCCTCCTCCGCTTCGCTTTGCTTTTGCCGGCGCCGCTTGGCCTGGCTTTGGCTGGCGGCGCTCCGCCTTTCCGTTGCGCGCCTTCGCTTCGCCTCGTTTCGCACGGATCGCTGAGTGCAGTGACACACGCCCAGCCACGCAGAGTCGCACGGGTGGCTCGCAGGCGAGCCAGAGCCCCTGACGGCAGAGCGAGCGGCAGCCCGATGCAGCCAGGGGCCGCGCGCGGCCGCGCTCTCGGCTTCTCGAGCGGCGCCGGCTCGTCTCCCCCCCTCTCCCCCGCCCGTCGCGCCGCAGCCCCGCCGAGCCGTCGGGCGGGGGGGCGGCGGGAGGGGCAATCCTCCTAGCTCGTCGCCGGCCGCTCCGCTCCGCTCCGCTCGGCGGGAAGCCGGCGCCACACGTAGGCGAGAGGGGTCCGCATTATTCCGGGCACGGAGCTTCAAGCCGGCTGGTCGTCAGGCTCCCGCCGAGCCCGTGTCCCGGCCGGCGGGCAGCTAGATGGCGCGGGAGGGAGCAGAGCGACGAGCTCGCGCTCGCCTCCAGCGTTTTTCTCCCCGGGCGGGCCCCGTCCGGGGCCCCCGCAAAGGCGGGCAGGCGGGAGCTGCCTCGCCTCCTGCGACGCTCGGCTCCGCGGCCGGGGCGGATCGGGCTCGGAGTCGGCTTCGGGCTTGCGCTTCGGCTCGGGCTCGCGGGCGAGCGAGGGCAGAGGCTGTCCGCCGCCCGCAGCCCCGTCCGTCTACACGGCGCTTCCCCGCCTCGCGGCGATCTTGAGCTCTGCCCTGCTTCTCGGCCGGCTGCTGGGGAAGAGCGGCGTGGCAACGGGGAGAAGGGGGGAAGGGAGGGAACGAGAAGAGGTGTATTTGTGAACGAACGAACGAACGAACGAACGAATGAATGAATGAATGAATGAATGAATGAATGAGTGAGTGAGTGCATGAGTGCATGAATGAGTGAGTGAATGAATCAAGGAATCGATGGATCGATCGTTCAGCCAACGAATCGATGAAGAAAGGAATGAGAAAGCAGAAGGGAAGCAAAAAGAAGGGCGGGGGAAGAAAGCGAAGGGCTCCAGAAAAGCGCGTAGGCAGCCGCCGTTAGCTGACGGCCGCCAGCTCTACGGTCCTCGTCGTGCTGAAGTGGACAGGTGAATCCCCTCCCCTCTTCCTCCCCCTTCCCCTCCCAGCCCCGATCCGCCAGGTGTAGCGTGGCGTCAAGGCGAGGAGCCGAAGCGGCACAGCCCGTTGGCGAGCAGGCGAGCCCGTGTGCCGGCTGTAAGCGGGACAGAGGCGCGAGCGTCCCTCGGACTGCCGTGCAGAGCGTAGCCGGGGAGGCGGAGGCACGCTTCGCTCCGACGGACCGCCAGGTCTACCATTCGCCGGAAAATGCCGCCCCCCGAAGGGCCGCCAGGTCTACCCAGCAATCGGGGGGGGGGGGGGGGCGCGGGGAAGCTCGTCTGCCGGGGGCGCCCGGGAGCGGCCTCGGCCGGGCCGCAAGGTCTACCCAGCAATGGGGAAATGCACGGGGCGCCTCCGAGGGGCATGGGACAGGCCGCCAGGTCTACCATCCTTCGGGAAAAGGGTGCCCGTCTGCAGGGGGCGCTTGGGACCGGCCTCGCGGCGATCTTGAGCTCTGCCCTGCTTCTCGGCCGGCTGCTGGGGAAGAGCGGCGTGGCAACGGGGAGAAGGGGGGAAGGGAGGGAACGAGAAGACGTGTATTTGTGAATGAATGAATGAATGAATGAATGAATGAATGAATGAATGAATGAATGAATGAATGAATGAATGAATGAATGAATGAATGAATGAATGAATGAATGCATGAATGAATGAATGAATGAATGAGTGAGTGAGTGAGTGCATGAGTGAGTGAGTGAATGAATCAAGGAATCGATGGATCGATCGTTCAGCCAACGAATCGATGAAGAAAGGAATGAGAAAGCAGAAGGGAAGCAAAAAGAAGGGCGGGGGAAGAAAGCGAAGGGCTCCAGAAAAGCGCGTAGGCAGCCGCCGTTAGCTGACGGCCGCCAGCTCTACGGTCCTCGTCGTGCTGAAGTGGACAGGTGAATCCCCTCCCCTCTTCCTCCCCCTTCCCCTCCCAGCCCCGATCCGCCAGGTGTAGCGTGGCGTCAAGGCGAGGAGCCGAAGCGGCACAGCCCGTTGGCGAGCAGGCGAGCCCGTGTGCCGGCTGTAAGCGGGACAGAGGCGCGAGCGTCCCTCGGACTGCCGTGCAGAGCGTAGCCGGGGAGGCGGAGGCACGCTTCGCTCCGACGGACCGCCAGGTCTACCATTCGCCGGAAAATGCCGCCCCCCGAAGGGCCGCCAGGTCTACCCAGCAATCGGGGGGGGGGGGGCGGGGGGAAGCTCGTCTGCCGGGGGCGCCCGGGAGCGGCCTCGGCCGGGCCGCAAGGTCTACCCAGCAATGGGGAAATGCACGGGGCGCCTCCGAGGGGCATGGGACAGGCCGCCAGGTCTACCATCCTTCGGGAAAAGGGTGCCCGTCTGCAGGGGGCGCTTGGGACCGGCCTCGCGGCGATCTTGAGCTCTGCCCTGCTTCTCGGCCGGCTGCTGGGGAAGAGCGGCGTGGCAACGGGGAGAAGGGGGGAAGGGAGGGAACGAGAAGACGTGTATTTGTGAATGAATGAATGAATGAATGAAGAATGAATGAATGAATGAATGAATGAATGAATGAATGAATGAATGAATGAATGAATGAATGCATGAATGAATGAATGAATGAATGAGTGAGTGAGTGAGTGCATGAGTGAGTGAGTGAATGAATCAAGGAATCGATGGATCGATCGTTCAGCCAACGAATCGATGAAGAAAGGAATGAGAAAGCAGAAGGGAAGCAAAAAGAAGGGCGGGGGAAGAAAGCGAAGGGCTCCAGAAAAGCGCGTAGGCAGCCGCCGTTAGCTGACGGCCGCCAGCTCTACGGTCCTCGTCGTGCTGAAGTGGACAGGTGAATCCCCTCCCCTCTTCCTCCCCCTTCCCCTCCCAGCCCCGATCCGCCAGGTGTAGCGTGGCGTCAAGGCGAGGAGCCGAAGCGGCACAGCCCGTTGGCGAGCAGGCGAGCCCGTGTGCCGGCTGTAAGCGGGACAGAGGCGCGAGCGTCCCTCGGACTGCCGTGCAGAGCGTAGCCGGGGAGGCGGAGGCACGCTTCGCTCCGACGGACCGCCAGGTCTACCATTCGCCGGAAAATGCCGCCCCCCGAAGGGCCGCCAGGTCTACCCAGCAATCGGGGGGGGGGGGGCGGGGGGAAGCTCGTCTGCCGGGGGCGCCCGGGAGCGGCCTCGGCCGGGCCGCAAGGTCTACCCAGCAATGGGGAAATGCACGGGGCGCCTCCGAGGGGCATGGGACAGGCCGCCAGGTCTACCATCCTTCGGGAAAAGGGTGCCCGTCTGCAGGGGGCGCTTGGGACCGGCCTCGCGGCGATCTTGAGCTCTGCCCTGCTTCTCGGCCGGCTGCTGGGGAAGAGCGGCGTGGCAACGGGGAGAAGGGGGGAAGGGAGGGAACGAGAAGACGTGTATTTGTGAATGAATGAATGAATGAATGAATGAATGAATGAATGAATGAATGAATGAATGAATGAATGAATGAATGAATGAATGAATGAATGAATGCATGAATGAATGAATGAATGAATGAGTGAGTGAGTGAGTGCATGAGTGAGTGAGTGAATGAATCAAGGAATCGATGGATCGATCGTTCAGCCAACGAATCGATGAAGAAAGGAATGAGAAAGCAGAAGGGAAGCAAAAAGAAGGGCGGGGGAAGAAAGCGAAGGGCTCCAGAAAAGCGCGTAGGCAGCCGCCGTTAGCTGACGGCCGCCAGCTCTACGGTCCTCGTCGTGCTGAAGTGGACAGGTGAATCCCCTCCCCTCTTCCTCCCCCTTCCCCGCCCAGCCCCGATCCGCCAGGTGTAGCGTGGCGTCAAGGCGAGGAGCCGAAGCGGCACAGCCCGTTGGCGAGCAGGCGAGCCCGTGTGCCGGCTGTAAGCGGGACAGAGGCGCGAGCGTCCCTCGGACTGCCGTGCAGAGCGTAGCCGGGGAGGCGGAGGCACGCTTCGCTCCGACGGACCGCCAGGTCTACCATTCGCCGGAAAATGCCGCCCCCCGAAGGGCCGCCAGGTCTACCCAGCAATCGGGGGTGGGGGGGGGGCGGGGGGAAGCTCGTCTGCCGGGGGCGCCCGGGAGCGGCCTCGGCCGGGCCGCAAGGTCTACCCAGCAATGGGGAAATGCACGGGGCGCCTCCGAGGGGCATGGGACAGGCCGCCAGGTCTACCATCCTTCGGGAAAAGGGTGCCCGTCTGCAGGGGGCGCTTGGGACCGGCCTCGCGGCGATCTTGAGCTCTGCCCTGCTTCTCGGCCGGCTGCTGGGGAAGAGCGGCGTGGCAACGGGGAGAAGGGGGGAAGGGAGGGAACGAGAAGACGTGTATTTGTGAATGAATGAATGAATGAATGAATGAATGAATGAATGAATGAATGAATGAATGAATGAATGCATGAATGAATGAATGAATGAATGAATGAATGCATGAATGAATGAATGAATGAATGAGTGAGTGAGTGAGTGCATGAGTGAGTGAGTGAATGAATCAAGGAATCGATGGATCGATCGTTCAGCCAACGAATCGATGAAGAAAGGAATGAGAAAGCAGAAGGGAAGCAAAAAGAAGGGCGGGGGAAGAAAGCGAAGGGCTCCAGAAAAGCGCGTAGGCAGCCGCCGTTAGCTGACGGCCGCCAGCTCTACGGTCCTCGTCGTGCTGAAGTGGACAGGTGAATCCCCTCCCCTCTTCCTCCCCCTTCCCCGCCCAGCCCCGATCCGCCAGGTGTAGCGTGGCGTCAAGGCGAGGAGCCGAAGCGGCACAGCCCGTTGGCGAGCAGGCGAGCCCGTGTGCCGGCTGTAAGCGGGACAGAGGCGCGAGCGTCCCTCGGACTGCCGTGCAGAGCGTAGCCGGGGAGGCGGAGGCACGCTTCGCTCCGACGGACCGCCAGGTCTACCATTCGCCGGAAAATGCAGCCCCCCGAAGGGCCGCCAGGTCTACCCAGCAATCGGGGGGGGGGGGGGCGAGGGGAAGCTCGTCTGCCGGGGGCGCCCGGGAGCGGCCTCGGCCGGGCCGCAAGGTCTACCCAGCAATGGGGAAATGCACGGGGCGCCTCCGAGGGGCATGGGACAGGCCGCCAGGTCTACCATCCTTCGGGAAAAGGGTGCCCGTCTGCAGGGGGCGCTTGGGACCGGCCTCGCGGCGATCTTGAGCTCTGCCCTGCTTCTCGGCCGGCTGCTGGGGAAGAGCGGCGTGGCAACGGGGAGAAGGGGGGAAGGGAGGGAACGAGAAGACGTGTATTTGTGAATGAATGAATGAATGAATGAATGAATGAATGAATGAATGAATGAATGAATGAATGAATGAATGAATGAATGAATGAATGAATGAATGAATGAGTGAGTGAGTGAGTGCATGAGTGAGTGAGTGAATGAATCAAGGAATCGATGGATCGATCGTTCAGCCAACGAATCGATGAAGAAAGGAATGAGAAAGCAGAAGGGAAGCAAAAAGAAGGGCGGGGGAAGAAAGCGAAGGGCTCCAGAAAAGCGCGTAGGCAGCCGCCGTTAGCTGACGGCCGCCAGCTCTACGGTCCTCGTCGTGCTGAAGTGGACAGGTGAATCCCCTCCCCTCTTCCTCCCCCTTCCCCGCCCAGCCCCGATCCGCCAGGTGTAGCGTGGCGTCAAGGCGAGGAGCCGAAGCGGCACAGCCCGTTGGCGAGCAGGCGAGCCCGTGTGCCGGCTGTAAGCGGGACAGAGGCGCGAGCGTCCCTCGGACTGCCGTGCAGAGCGTAGCCGGGGAGGCGGAGGCACGCTTCGCTCCGACGGACCGCCAGGTCTACCATTCGCCGGAAAATGCCGCCCCCCGAAGGGCCGCCAGGTCTACCCAGCAATCGGGGGTGGGGGGGGGGCGGGGGGAAGCTCGTCTGCCGGGGGAGCCCGGGAGCGGCCTCGGCCGGGCCGCAAGGTCTACCCAGCAATGGGGAAATGCACGGGGCGCCTCCGAGGGGCATGGGACAGGCCGCCAGGTCTACCATCCTTCGGGAAAAGGGTGCCCGTCTGCAGGGGGCGCTTGGGACCGGCCTCGCGGCGATCTTGAGCTCTGCCCTGCTTCTCGGCCGGCTGCTGGGGAAGAGCGGCGTGGCAACGGGGAGAAGGGGGGAAGGGAGGGAACGAGAAGACGTGTATTTGTGAATGAATGAATGAATGAATGAATGAATGAATGAATGAATGAATGAATGAATGAATGAATGCATGAATGAATGAATGAATGAATGAATGAATGCATGAATGAATGAATGAATGAATGAGTGAGTGAGTGCATGAGTGAGTGAGTGAATGAATCAAGGAATCGATGGATCGATCGTTCAGCCAACGAATCGATGAAGAAAGGAATGAGAAAGCAGAAGGGAAGCAAAAAGAAGGGCGGGGGAAGAAAGCGAAGGGCTCCAGAAAAGCGCGTAGGCAGCCGCCGTTAGCTGACGGCCGCCAGCTCTACGGTCCTCGTCGTGCTGAAGTGGACAGGTGAATCCCCTCCCCTCTTCCTCCCCCTTCCCCGCCCAGCCCCGATCCGCCAGGTGTAGCGTGGCGTCAAGGCGAGGAGCCGAAGCGGCACAGCCCGTTGGCGAGCAGGCGAGCCCGTGTGCCGGCTGTAAGCGGGACAGAGGCGCGAGCGTCCCTCGGACTGCCGTGCAGAGCGTAGCCGGGGAGGCGGAGGCACGCTTCGCTCCGACGGACCGCCAGGTCTACCATTCGCCGGAAAATGCCGCCCCCCGAAGGGCCGCCAGGTCTACCCAGCAATCGGGGGGGGGGGGGCGGGGGGAAGCTCGTCTGCCGGGGGCGCCCGGGAGCGGCCTCGGCCGGGCCGCAAGGTCTACCCAGCAATGGGGAAATGCACGGGGCGCCTCCGAGGGGCATGGGACAGGCCGCCAGGTCTACCATCCTTCGGGAAAAGGGTGCCCGTCTGCAGGGGGCGCTTGGGACCGGCCTCGCGGCGATCTTGAGCTCTGCCCTGCTTCTCGGCCGGCTGCTGGGGAAGAGCGGCGTGGCAACGGGGAGAAGGGGGGAAGGGAGGGAACGAGAAGACGTGTATTTGTGAATGAATGAATGAATGAATGAATGAATGAATGAATGAATGAATGAATGAATGAATGAGTGAGTGAGTGAGTGCATGAGTGAGTGAGTGAATGAATCAAGGAATCGATGGATCGATCGTTCAGCCAACGAATCGATGAAGAAAGGAATGAGAAAGCAGAAGGGAAGCAAAAAGAAGGGCGGGGGAAGAAAGCGAAGGGCTCCAGAAAAGCGCGTAGGCAGCCGCCGTTAGCTGACGGCCGCCAGCTCTACGGTCCTCGTCGTGCTGAAGTGGACAGGTGAATCCCCTCCCCTCTTCCTCCCCCTTCCCCGCCCAGCCCCGATCCGCCAGGTGTAGCGTGGCGTCAAGGCGAGGAGCCGAAGCGGCACAGCCCGTTGGCGAGCAGGCGAGCCCGTGTGTCGGCTGTAAGCGGGACAGAGGCGCGAGCGTCCCTCGGACTGCCGTGCAGAGCGTAGCCGGGGAAGCGGAGGCACGCTTCACTCCGACGGACCGCCAGGTGTACCCGCTGCGGGAAAATGCAGCCCCCCGAAGAGCCGCCAGGTCTATCCAGCAATCGGGGAGGGGGTGTGTGTGTGTGTGTGTGTGTGTGTGTGTGTGTGTGTGTGTGTGTG
>NW_028181398.1:100000-102500 GCF_964211825.1 Aythya ferina | reverse complement strand
GCCTCGATCACAAGGACTTGGGCCCCCCGAGAGCGGCGCCGGGGATGGGGGCTTCCGTACGCCACACTTCCCGCGCCCCACCGCGGGGCGGGGATTCGGCGCTGGGCTCTTCCCTCTTCACTCGCCGTTACTGAGGGAATCCTCGTTAGTTTCTTTTCCTCCGCTGACTAATATGCTTAAATTCAGCGGGTCGCCACGCCTGACCTGAGGTCGCGAACGGAAAAGGACGCGCGCCGACGACGACGACGGCGCGCCCGCCTGTCTCGCTCCGCCACGAGCCGCCCGGACCGCGCGCGGCACGCGCCGCGGGAGACGGGCCCCCCACTCGCCGCAGCCGCCGCCGCCGCCGCCGCCCCAAGGACGGCCGGCGGCGGACTCGCCCTCCCGGCGCGCGGCACACCGCGCGCGCGCGCGGCAGCACGACGGCACGGGCACCGCACGCGCGGTAACCCCTGCCCGCAGACAGCCGCGCGCGCGCGGGGACCGGCGGGGAGGGCGGCCGCCGCGCCTCCGACCCACCGGAGCCCGGCGGCTCGCTCGGGGACGACGGACGGACGGACGCCCGGACGACAGAGGGGGGCACGAGCTCCACCCACGCGGGCGCGCTCCGGGAGCGCGAGGAGCCCGGCCGGCTCCCCGAGGGGGTCTCCACTTCGGGGCACGAAGGCCCGGCCGGCCCGGACGCCCGGACGCGGCGCGGGCCTGCGAGGCGCCCCAGCCGCGCCGCGCCGCCGCCCCGCGGCGGCGGCGCCGGCGATTGACCGTCAAGCGACGCTCAGGCAGCCGTAGCCCCGGGAGGAACCCGGGGCCGCAAAGTGCGTTCGAAGGGTCGATGATCAATGTGTCCTGCAATTCACATTAATTCTCGCAGCTAGCTGCGTTCTTCATCGACGCACGAGCCGAGTGATCCACCGCTAAGAGTTGTCTGCCTTTTCGGCGCCGCCCCGCGCGCGCGGGGGGGCCGGGGCCGCTCCGCGCGACCCCCTAACGAGGACGCTCCCCGACCCGACGACCGACCGACCGAACGACGGAACGGCGGCCGCGGCCGAGCGAGCGTCGCCTCCGCTGACCGTACGAGCACACGTGAGAAAAAAAAAAAGGCGAGGGAGACGCCGAGTCTCCCGAGCGACGGGAGCCCGCGCTCCCGACCGCCCCCCCGGGCCCGACGAGACCCGGGCTCGCGCTTCGAGGCCGGCCCAGGCGCCCGGCTCGGCCCGGCCCCGGCGAGACGCGGCGGCGCGACCGCCGCGCCGCCCGCCTCCCTCGCCCGACGCCTCGCCCCGACGCCGGCGTCCTCCGCGGCGCCGCCGCCAACCGGGCCCGACGCGGCCACCCGAGCCCGCGCCGCCAGAGCGACGGCACGGCGGCGGACGAGCGACGGACGGACGGACGCACGCACGCCGCCCGACCGCCCGACGGCCACCCGCGCGCTCTCGCCTCGCCCGCAAGCCGCACGCCACGAACCCCCTTTCGCTCCGGCCACCGGCGCCTTCAGACGCACGCTCCTGCTTTCGCACTCGCCCACGCGGCACCTCGCGCGGACGCGCGGCCGGGCGGCCGACGGGACGGCACCGGAACGAGGAGCGGCGCCCGCTCTCCGCGCCTCCGCGCGGAGACCGGCTGCGGGACGCCCCTACACCGGCCCGCCCGCCTGCTCGCTCGGCGCGGCCGGCGAGGCCGAGGGTCGAGCCGGGCGGGGAGCGCCGACAGAGGTCGCGAGCGGGGAGCGACGGGAGACGCCGCGGCGCTTGGGGGACGGCGAGGCCGCGGGCGCGCGCCGGCACGGAACGAGCGGCGGCGCCGCCGCCGCCGCCACCGCCGCCGCCACCGCCGCTCGCGCGGGGCCCGCTGGCCGCCGCCGGACACGGCGCGGCACGCCACGCCGCCGAGCGCTCGGCGGGGGCGGGGAGCCGAGACGCGCGTCTCGGCCCCTTGCAGGCGCGGGCGAGGTCGACGGCGGCCGACCGCGCGCCCGCGCGCGCGGCGTCTCCGCCGAGACCGGACCGCGGAGAGAGGAGCGGGCTCCGACCCCTCTCCGGCCCCGCCGCCCGCGGGGGGCGAGCGCGGGGACCGCCGGCGGCGAGCGAGCGCGCGAGCGCGGGGGAGCGGCGCGCCCGCGAGCGCCGACCCCCCAACGACGCGCCCCGCCCGCCGCCGACGGCGAGCCCGCCCGCCCTCGCGGGCCGCCGCGGGCCGCACGAGTCTTTAAACCTCCGCCCGGCTCGGCGGCCGACAACCCTGGCGGCCCGGAGCCCGGGGCCCGCGGCCATCCCCTAACCGGGCCGGCGCTCGGCGCCGCAGCCGGCGGGAGCGCGCTGGCACGCGGGACCACACGGGTGGGCTCGCCGAGGGGAGGCCGCCGACGCGCGGACGCTAGGTACCTGGCCCTGGGATGAGGGAAACGACCCGAAGGCCCCGCGGGGGTGCCTCCCCCGCCACCGATGCCGCCGCCGGCGGCGGCACACGGAGAGACGGGGCGCCGAGGGGGAACCCGGCACCC
>NW_028181398.1:82500-95000 GCF_964211825.1 Aythya ferina | reverse complement strand
CGGGTTTTGATGCCGAGTCGATCGCTATAATTACGAACGCATAAACCGTCAGACACAGAACTTGGCCTCCCCGCAGCCCAGCGACCGCTCCCTCGGAACTGGCACGAGGGGGCAGCAGGCCTGCACACCCAGCACGGTCTTTTTTGGGAGTAACAACATGATTCCCACAACTACGCTGGAAGAAAGGCAACAATAAAGAAATAAACAGCTAAAGCAAGACATGGTTCTTGCCCAACGTCACGGTGGACCAGGAGATGTGAAGGAGGCTGGGGAGGGGGCGATCAGGGTACAGCCACTGTCCAAGTCTGGCTGCCACCTGCACACAACATGAGGGCCCTCCGGTCTCCCCCCAACAGGCACTTGGAACCCAAAGGAGGGCTGGCCGCCAGCTCGCTACGTTTGCTTTGCTTCTCTCTGTTTTGCTTTGCTCTGCTTTGCTTTGCTCTTGCTGGCACGGTTTTGCTTTTCCATACCTCCTTTCCTCTGCTGTTCTTGCCCCTGCTTTGCCTCAGAGTGTTTTGCTCTTTCTCTCCTGAAAATACTTTGCATTTCCTTGTGCTACTTTCCTTTGCTTTGCTTTTCCTTGCTCTGCTTTGCCTTCCCTGGCCTTGCTTTGTTTTGCTTTATCAGGCCATGCTTTCCTTGGTTTAGCTTTGCTTTATAGACCTGGCACTGCTTTGCTTTTCCTACCCGTGCTGTGCTTTGCCTTGCCTCAAAGTGCTTTGCTTTCCTTTGTTTGCTTTGTCCTCCCTGGTTATGCTTTGCTTTTCCTGGTGCTACTTTCCTTTGCTCAGCTTTGCCTTCCCTGGCCGTGCTTTGTTTTGCTTTACGGGGCCACGCTTGCCTTTTTTTACCTTTGCCTTGCTCTCTTTTGCCTCACCTGCTCCTGCTCTCACTTCCATTTTCAGGCCATGCTTACCTTTGTTTTGCTTTACTTTGTATTCCTGGCATTGCTTTGCTTTTCCTTTTGCTACTTTCTTTTGTTCTGCTTTGCCTTGCCTGGCCATGTTTTCCTTTGCCTAGCTTTGTATTCCTGGCATTGCTTTGCTTTTCCTTCTCTGCTCTGCTTAGCTTCTCTTAACCCTGCTCTGATTTGCCTTACCTTGAACTTTTTCGCTTTGTTGTGGTTTTATTTATTTTTTGATTGTTTGTTTGTTTTTATTTTTTTTCTCATTAATATTTCTTTTCTTTCTCTTTACCAGCACTGCTTTGCATTTCCTGGTACTACTTTCCTTTGCTCTGCTTTGCCTTCCTGTGCTTTGCCTTCCCTGGCCTTGCTTTGTTTTGCTTTATCAGGCCATGCTTTCCTTGGTTTACCTTTGCTTTACAGACCTGGCACTGCATTGCTTTTCCAAACCATGCTGTGCTTTGCCTTGCCTCAGACTGCTTTGCTGTCCTTTGCTTGCTTTGTCTTCCCTCGTTATGCTTTGCTTTACCTGGTGTTACTTTCCTTTGCTCAGCTTTGCCCTCCCTGGCCTTGCTTTTTTTTTTTTTTTGTGCTTTACGGGGCCATGCTTTCCTTTGTTTGCCTTTGCTTTCCTCTACTTTGTTCTGCTATGCTATGCCTTTCCTGGTCATTCTTTGCATTTTTTTATTATTATTATTTTTTTTTTTATTTATTTGATGTTCATTCCATGCTTTATGTTTTCCTTTTATATCTTTTTCTTGTGTTTTCTCTGGCCGTGCTTTGTTTTCCAGGCCTTGCTTGTCAATGCTTTTCCTTATGCCGCTAGGTCTTTTCCCTAGCAGGGCTTTGCTTTGTCTCGCTCAGCTTTCATCCGCATTGCTCTGCTCTCCTGTGCCGTGCTAGGCTTCCTTTGGAGACCGTCTCGCTGATTTTGCTGCTGAGTCGAATGGTAAATTTATGAACGCATAAACCGTCAGACACAGAACTTGGCCTCCCCGCAGCCCAGCCACTGTCCCCTTGGAACTGGAGGCCGGGTGCAGCAGGCCTGGCCGCCCGACATGGTCCATTCTTTGTCCCCAGCCATGCGGCGAGCCGCCAGGGGACCCCTAACTGCTACTCGTGTGGTGATAGTGTTCAGTGAGAATTTCAACGAGAATAAGTAACTACATGATTCCCACAACTACGCTGGAAGAAATCCACAACAAACAACAACAAAATGTATATAGATATATAAAACCAGCTAAAGCAAGACATGGTTCTTGCCGGCTGTCACAGTGGACTAGGAGCTGTGAAGAAGGCTGAGGAGGGGGCGATCAGGGTCCGGCCACTGTCCAAGTCTGGCTGCCACCTGCACACAACATGGAGCCCTCCGGTCTCCCCCCAACAGACACTTGGAACCCAAAGGAGGGCTGGCCACCAGCTCGCTACATTTTCTTTGCTTCTCTTTGTTTTGCCTTGCTCCGCTTTGCTTTGCTCTTGCTGGCACAGTTTTGCTTTCCCATACCTCCTTTCCTCTGCTGTTCTTGCCCCGGCTTTGCTTTGCTTTGCCTCAGATTCTTTTGCTGTTTCTTTCCTGGCAATGCTTTGCTTTTCTTTGTGCTACGTTCCCTTGCTCTGCTTTGACTTGCTCAGCCTTCCCTTCCCTGGCCATGCTTTCCTTGGTTTACCTTTGGTTTACAGACCTGGCACTGCTTTGCTTTTCCTACCCGTGCTGTGCTTTGCCTTGCCTCGCCTCAAACTGCCTTGCTTTCCTTTGTTTGCTTTATCTTTCCTAGTTATGCTTTGCTTTTCCTGGTGCTACTTTCCTTTGCTCAGCTTTGCCTTCCCTGGCTGTGCTTTGTTTTGCTTTACGGGGCCACGCTTGCCTTTTTTTACCTTTGCCTTGCTCTCTTTTGCCTCACTTACTCCTGCTCTCACTTCCAGTTTCCGGCCATGCTTACCTTTGTTTTGCTTTACTTTGTATTCCTGGCATTGCTTTGCTTTTCCTTTTGCTACTTTCTTTTGTTCTGCTTTGCCTTGCCTGGCCATGCTTTGCTTTGCTTTGCTTTGTATTCCTGGCATTGCTTTGCTTTTCCTTCTCTGCTCTGCTTAGCTTCTCTTAACCCTGCTCTGATTTGCCTTACCTTGAACTTTTTCGCTTTGTTGTGGTTTTATTTATTTTTTGATTGTTTGTTTGTTTTTATTTTTTTCTCATTAATATTTTTTTTTCTTTCTCATAACCAGCACTGCTTTGCATTTCCTGGTACTACTTTCCTTTGCTCTGCTTTGCCTTCCTGTGCTTTGCCTTCCCTGGCCTTGCTTTGTTTTGCTTTATCAGGCCATGCTTTCCTTGGTTTAGCTTTGCTTTATAGACCTGGCACTGCTTTGCTTTTCCTACCCGTGCTGTGCTTTGCCTTGCCTCGCCTCAAACTGCTTTGCTTTCCTTTGTTTGCTTTATCTTTCCTAGTTATGCTTTGCTTTTCCTGGTGCTACTTTCCTTTGCTCAGCTTTGCCTTCCCTGGCCATGCTTTGTTTTGCTTTATGGGGCCATGCTTGCCTTTGTTTAGCTTCGCTCTGCTCTGCTTTGCCTTGCTATGTTTTGCCTTTTCTGGACATGCTTTGCATCTATTTTTTTTTTTGTTCTCATTATTTTTCCTTTTTTTTTTTTTTTTTTAATTTAAATGTTCATTACATTCTTTTGTTTTTCTTTTGGACCTATCTGATGTGTTTTTACAGGCCATGCTTTCCTTTTGCAGGCCCTGGTTGTCACTGCTTTTCCTTATGCCGCTAGGTCTTTTTCTTAGCAGGGTTTTACTCTGTCTTGCTCAGCTTTTATCCGCATTGCTCTGCTCTCCTGTGCTGTGCTAGGTTTCTTTTAGAGACTGTCCCACTGGTTTTACTGGGCTAGCCGCAAGCTCCTTACGTTTGCTTTGCTTCTCTCTGTTTTGCCGTACTCCGCTTTGCTTTGCTCTTGCTGGCACAGTTTTGCTTTCCCATACCTCCTTTCCTCTGCTGTTCTTGCCCCAGCTTTGCCTCAGACTGCCTTGCTTTTGCTTTCCTGGCAATGCTTTGCTTTTCCTTGTGCTACGTTCCCTTGCTCTGCTTTGACTTGCTCAGCTTTCCCTTCCCTGGCCATGCTTTCCTTGGTTTACCTTTGGTTTACAGACCTGGCACTGCATTGCTTTTCCAAACCATGCTGTGCTTTGCCTTGCCTCAGACTGCTTTGCTGTCCTTTGCTTGCTTTGTCTTCCCTCGTTACGCTTTGCTTTACCTGGTGTTACTTTCCTTTGCTCAGCTTTGCCCTCCCTGGCCTTGCTTTTTTTTTTTTGCTTTACGGGGCCATGCTTTCCTTTGTTTGCCTTTGCTTTCCTCTATTTTGTTCTGCTATGCTATGCCTTTCCTGGTCATGCTTTGCATTTTTTTTTTTTTATTATTATTATTTTTTATTTATTTGATGTTCAATCCATGCTTTATGTTTTCCTTTTATATCTTTTTCTTGTGTTTTCTCTGGCCGTGCTTTGCTTTTCTAGGCCGTGCTTGTCATTGCTTTTCCTTAGGCCGCTAGGTCTTTTCCCTAGCAGGGCTTTGCTTTGTCTCGCTCAGCTTTCATCCGCATTGCTCTGCTCTCCTGTGCCGTGCTAGGCTTCCTTTGGAGACCGTCTCGCTGATTTTGCTGCTGAGTCGAATGGTAAATTTATGAACGCATAAACCGTCAGACACAGAACTTGGCCTCCCCGAAGCCCAGCCACTGTCCCCTCGGAACCGGATTGTGGGGGCAGCCGGCCCGGCCGCCCGACATAGTTCATTCTTTGTCCCCAGCCATGCGGCGAGCCGCCAGGGGACCCCTAACTGCTGCTCGTGTGGTGGTAGTGTTCAGTGACAATTTCAACGAGAATAAGTAACTACATGATTCCCACAACTACGCTGGAAGAAATCCACAACAAACAACAACAAAATGTATATAGATATAAAACCAGCTAAAGCAAGACATGGTTCTTGCCGGCTGTCACAGTGGACTAGGAGCTGTGAAGAAGGCTGAGGATTGGGCGATCAGGGTCCAGCCACTGTCCAAGTCTGGCTGCCACCTGTACACAAAATGGAGGCCCTCCGGTCTCCCCCCCACAGACACTTGGAACCCAAAGGAGGGCTGGCCGCCAGCTCGCTACATTTTCTTTGCTTCTCTTTGTTTTGCCTTGCTCCGCTTTGCTTTGCTCTTGCTGGCACAGTTTTGCTTTTCCATACCTCCTTTCCTCTGCTGTTCTTGCCCCGGCTTTGCCTCACGTTGTTTTGCTTTTGCTTTCCTTAAAATGCTTTGCATTTCCTTGTGCTACGTTCCTTTGCTCTGCGTTGACTTTCTCAGCCTTCCCTTCCCTGGCCATGCTTTCCTTGGTTTAGCTTTGCTTTATAGACCTGGCACTGCTTTGCTTTTCCTATCCGTGCTGTGCTTTGCCTTGCCTCGCCTCAAACTGCCTTGCTTTCCTTTGTTTGCTTTGTCTTCCCTGGTTATGCTTTGCTTTTCCTGGTGCTACTTTCCTTTGTTCAGCTTTGCCTTCCTTGGCCGTGCTTTGTTTTGCTTTACGGGGCCATGCTTGCCTTTTTTTACCTTTGCTTTGCTCTCTTTTGCCTTCACCTGCTCCTGCTCTCACTTCCATTTTCAGGCCATGCTTACCTTTCTTTTGCTTTACTTTGTATTCCTGGCACTGCTTTGCTTTTCCTTTTGCTACTTTCTTTTGTTCTGCTTTGCCTTGCCTGGCCATGCTTTGCTTTGCTTTGCTTTGCCTTGCTTTGTATTCCTGGCATTGCTTTGCTTTTCCTTCTCTGCTCTGCTTAGCTTCTCTTAACCCTGCTCTGATTTGCCTTACCTTGAACTTTTTCGCTTTGTTGTGCTTTTTATTGCTGATTTTTTTTTTGGTTTTGTTTTATTTATTTATTTATTTATTTATTTATTTATTTTCACTTCTTTCTCTTTCCCAGCACTGCTTTGCTTTTCCTGGTGCTACTTTCCTTTGCTCAGCTTTGCCTTCCCTGGCCGTGCTTTGTTTTGCTTTATAGGGCCGTGCTTGCCTTTGTTTAGCTTCGCTCTGCTCTGCCTCGCCTTGCTATGTTTTGCCTTTTCTGGACATGCTTTGCATCTATTTCTTTTATTATCATTATTATTTATTTATTTATTTATTTTTCTTTAAATGTTCATTACATTCTTTTGTTTTCCTTTTGGACCTATCTGATGTGTTTTTACAGGCCGTGCTTTCCTTTTGCAGGCCCTGGTTGTCACTGCTTTTCCCTATGCCTAGCAGGGCTTTTCCTTAGCAGGGTTTTACTCTGTCTTGCTCAGCTTTTATCCGCATTGCTCTGCTCTCCTGTGCCGTGCTAGGCTTCTTTTGGAGACCGTCTCACTGATTTTGCTGCTGAGTCGGTTGGTAAATTTATGAACGCATAAACCGTCAGACACAGAACTTGGCCTCCCCGCAGCCCAGCCACTGTCCCCTCGGAACCGGATTGTGGGGGCAGCAGGCCCGGCCGCCCGACATGGTTCATTCTTTGTCCCCAGCCATGCGGCGAGCTGCCAGGGGACCCCTAACTGCTGCTCGTGTGGTGGTAGTGTTCAGTGAGAATTTCAACGAGAATAAGTAACTACATGATTCCCACAACTACGGTGAAAGAAATCCACAACAAACAACAACAAAATGTATATAGATATAAAACCAGCTAAAGCAAGACATGGTTCTTGCCGGCTGTCACAGTGGACTAGGAGCTGTGAAGAAGGCTGAGGAGGGGGCGATCAGGGTCCAGCCACTGTCCAAGTCTGGCTGCCACCTGTACACAAAATGGAGGCCCTCCGGTCTCCCCCCCACAGACACTTGGAACCCAAAGGAGGGCTGGCCGCCAGCTCGCTACGTTTTCTTTGCTTCTCTTTGTTTTGCCTTGCTCCGCTTTGCTTTGCTCTTGCTGGCACAGTTTTGCTTTCCCATACCTCCTTTCCTCTGCTGTTCTTGCCCCGGCTTTGCCTCACGTTGTTTTGCTTTTGCTTTCCTTAAAATGCTTTGCTTTTCCTTGTGCTACGTTCCTTTGCTCTGCGTTGACTTTCTCAGCCTTCCCTTCCCTGGCCATGCTTTCCTTGGTTTACCTTTGCTTTATAGACCTGGCACTGCTTTGCTTTTCCTATCCGTGCTGTGCTTTGCCTTGCCTCGCCTCAAACTGCCTTGCTTTCCTTTGTTTGCTTTGTCTTCCCTGGTTATGCTTTGCTTTTCCTGGTGCTACTTTCCTTTGTTCAGCTTTGCCTTCCTTGGCCGTGCTTTGTTTTGCTTTACGGGGCCATGCTTGCCTTTTTTTACCTTTGCTTTGCTCTCTTTTGCCTTCACCTGCTCCTGCTCTCACTTCCATTTTCAGGCCATGCTTACCTTTCTTTTGCTTTACTTTGTATTCCTGGCACTGCTTTGCTTTTCCTTTTGCTACTTTCTTTTGTTCTGCTTTGCCTTGCCTGGCCATGCTTTGCTTTGCTTTGCTTTGCCTTGCTTTGTATTCCTGGCATTGCTTTGCTTTTCCTTCTCTGCTCTGCTTAGCTTCTCTTAACCCTGCTCTGATTTGCCTTACCTCGAACTTTTTCGCTTTGTTGTGCTTTTTATTGCTGGTTTTTTTTTGTTTTATTTATTTATTTATTTATTTATTTATTTATCTATTTATTTATTTTCACTTCTTTCTCTTTCCTGGCACTGCTTTGCTTTTCCTGGTGCTACTTTCCTTTGCTCAGCTTTGCCTTCCCTGGCCGTGCTTTGTTTTGCTTTATAGGGCCGTGCTTGCCTTTGTTTAGCTTCGCTCTGCTCTGCCTCGCCTTGCTATGTTTTGCCTTTTCTGGACATGCTTTGCATCTATTTCTTTTATTATCATTATTATTTATTTATTTATTTATTTTTCTTTAAATGTTCATTACATTCTTTTGTTTTCCTTTCGGACCTATCTGATGTGTTTTTACAGGCCGTGCTTTCCTTTTCCAGGCCCTGGTTGTCACTGCTTTTCCCTATGCCTAGCAGGGCTTTTCCTTAGCAGGGTTTTACTCTGTCTTGCTCAGCTTTTATCCGCATTGCTCTGCTCTCCTGTGCCGTGCTAGGCTTCTTTTGGAGACCGTCTCACTGATTTTGCTGCTGAGTCGGTTGGTAAATTTCTGAACGCATAAACCGTCAGACACAGAACTTGGCCTCCCCGCAGCCCAGCCACTGTCCCCTCGGACCCAGCGCGTGGGGGCACTAGGCCTGGCCGCCCGACATGGTCCATACTTTGTCCCTAGCCATGCGGCGAGCCGCCAGGTGGGCCACGCTGCTAGTTGTGTGTGTGAGGTTCTCAGAGACAGTAAGTAACTACATGATTCCCACAACTACGGTGAAAGAAATCCACAACAAACAACAACAAAATGTATAT
The DNA here is from genome assembly GCF_964211825.1 of Aythya ferina. Classification (NCBI taxonomy): domain Eukaryota; kingdom Metazoa; phylum Chordata; class Aves; order Anseriformes; family Anatidae; genus Aythya; species Aythya ferina. The sequence goes on along the minus strand of NW_028181398.1, from coordinate 86,701 downwards.
AGATATAAAACCAGCTAAAGCAAGACATGGTTCTTGCCGGCTGTCACAGTGGACTAGGAGCTGTGAAGAAGGCTGAGGATTGGGCGATCAGGGTCCAGCCACTGTCCAAGTCTGGCTGCCACCTGTACACAAAATGGAGGCCCTCCGGTCTCCCCCCCACAGACACTTGGAACCCAAAGGAGGGCTGGCCGCCAGCTCGCTACGTTTTCTTTGCTTCTCTTTGTTTTGCCTTGCTCCGCTTTGCTTTGCTCTTGCTGGCACAGTTTTGCTTTCCCATACCTCCTTTCCTCTGCTGTTCTTGCCCCGGCTTTGCCTCACGTTGTTTTGCTTTTGCTTTCCTTAAAATGCTTTGCTTTTCCTTGTGCTACGTTCCTTTGCTCTGCGTTGACTTTCTCAGCCTTCCCTTCCCTGGCCATGCTTTCCTTGGTTTACCTTTGCTTTATAGACCTGGCACTGCTTTGCTTTTCCTATCCGTGCTGTGCTTTGCCTGGCCTCGCCTCAAACTGCCTTGCTTTCCTTTGTTTGCTTTGTCTTCCCTGGTTATGCTTTGCTTTTCCTGGTGCTACTTTCCTTTGTTCAGCTTTGCCTTCCTTGGCCGTGCTTTGTTTTGCTTTACGGGGCCATGCTTGCCTTTTTTTACCTTTGCTTTGCTCTCTTTTGCCTTCACCTGCTCCTGCTCTCACTTCCATTTTCAGGCCATGCTTACCTTTCTTTTGCTTTACTTTGTATTCCTGGCACTGCTTTGCTTTTCCTTTTGCTACTTTCTTTTGTTCTGCTTTGCCTTGCCTGGCCATGCTTTGCTTTGCTTTGCTTTGCCTTGCTTTGTATTCCTGGCATTGCTTTGCTTTTCCTTCTCTGCTCTGCTTAGCTTCTCTTAACCCTGCTCTGATTTGCCTTACCTCGAACTTTTTTGCTTTGTTGTGCTTTTTATTGCTGTTTTTTTGTTTTATTTATTTATTTATTTATTTATTTATTTATTTTCACTTCTTTCTCTTTCCTGGCACTGCTTTGCTTTTCCTGGTGCTACTTTCCTTTGCTCAGCTTTGCCTTCCCTGGCCGTGCTTTGTTTTGCTTTATAGGGCCGTGCTTGCCTTTGTTTAGCTTCGCTCTGCTCTGCCTCGCCTTGCTATGTTTTGCCTTTTCTGGACATGCTTTGCATCTATTTCTTTTATTATCATTATTATTTATTTATTTATTTATTTTTCTTTAAATGTTCATTACATTCTTTTGTTTTCCTTTTGGACCTATCTGATGTGTTTTTACAGGCCGTGCTTTCCTTTTCCAGGCCCTGGTTGTCACTGCTTTTCCCTATGCCTAGCAGGGCTTTTCCTTAGCAGGGTTTTACTCTGTCTTGCTCAGCTTTTATCCGCATTGCTCTGCTCTCCTGTGCCGTGCTAGGCTTCTTTTGGAGACCGTCTCACTGATTTTGCTGCTGAGTCGGTTGGTAAATTTCTGAACGCATAAACCGTCAGACACAGAACTTGGCCTCCCCGCAGCCCAGCCACTGTCCCCTCGGAACCGGATTGTGGGGGCAGCAGGCCCGGTCAACCAACAAGGTCCATTCTTTGTCCCCAGCCATGCGGCGAGCCGCCAGGGGACCCCTAACTGCTGCTCGTGTGGTGATAGTGTTCAGTGACAATTTCAACGAGAATAAGTAACTACATGATTCCCACAACTACGCTGGAAGAAATCCACAACAAACAACAACAAAATGTATATAGATATATAAAACCAGCTAAAGCAAGACATGGTTCTTGCCGGCTGTCACAGTGGACTAGGAGCTGTGAAGAAGGCTGAGGAGGGGGCGATCAGGGTACAGCCACTGTCCAAGTCTGGCTGCCACCTGTACACAAAATGGAGGCCCTCCGGTCTCCCCCCCACAGACACTTGGAACCCAAAGGAGGGCTGGCCACCAGCTCGCTACATTCACTCTGCTTCTCTTTGTTTTGCCTTGGTCTGCTTTGCTTTGCTCTTGCTGGCACAGTTTTGCTTTTCCATACCTCCTTTCCTCTGCTGTTCTTGCCTCAGATTGCTTTGCTTTTTCTCTCCTGGAAATGCTGTGTTGTTCCTTGTGCTACTTTGCTTTGCTTTGCTTTGCTTTGCTTTGCTTTGCTTTGCTTTGCTTTGCTTTGCTTTGTTTTGCTTTTTCTTTCCTCAGCCTGCTACGTTTTTACTTGTGCGGTCATGCTTTATTTTTTATTTCTTTGCTTCGTATTCCTGTCAGTGCTTTGCTTTCCCTTCTCTGCTCTTCTGGACCTTTCTTAGCCTCGCTGTGCTTTGCTTTGCCTCAAAGTGCTTTCTTTCCTTGGCTTTCCCTTTCGTGGCACCGCTTTGTTTTTCCCTGTGCTCCTTTCCTTAGCTTTGCTGTCTTTATGAATGCATAAAGAAGTTCATGAAACTTGTTTCTGAACACACAGAAAAGTTAGCCGGCCCGCAGCCCGGCAGCTGTCCCCTCGGAGCTGGCGGGCACGGACAGGGATCTGGCTACCGGGCCAGGTCTATTTTGTTGCCCACCGTTGTCCGGAGAGCCAGCAGGTGGGCTCCGTTGCTATTCGTCTGGGGAGGGGTGTGGGTTGAGAACAACAATCAATAACTACTCGATTCCTAAAACGAAAGGGGGAAACAGACGGAGAAGACTATTATTATTCCTACTTCTACTATTTGTATTACGTTTTAATGATATTTATTTCTATTACTATTTAATACTTTTATTTCTAATAACTTTTTCGTAGTATATAATAATAGCATTATTGTTATCGTTGTTGTTATTATTATTATTATTATTATTATTATTATTATTAATTTATATAACGATAAGCAGCTAAAGCAAAGCAGCCAGGCAGCCAGCCAAACTGAGTGGCACAGGTGGGGAGCCGTTCGCGGCCGAGCAGGAGCCTCTGACGTCAGAGCGAGAGCGAGAGGCGGCCCGAGGCAACCGGGGGCCGCTGCCACACCCTGGCCTTCTCAAACGCCCAGCTCCCCGTAAGCCAGCAACGGGCCCCTTTTCCTCTGGGGTGGGTGGGGGGTGCGATTTCGACTGACGCTAAGTTAACTCCGCATTTTGTTTTGGCAGCACCGTTTTGCTTTGCTTTGTGCTTTCCCTGGCCCTGCGTTGCTTCGCTTCGCTTTGTATTCAAGGTACTGCTTCGCTTTTCCTGGCCCTGTTTTACTTTGGATTTTCTCTTGCTGACCGTGCTTTGCTTTTCCTGGCCTCGCTTTGTTGCGTTTTGCTTGACTTTGTATTCGTGACACCGCTTTTCTTTCCCTGGACCTCCTTTGCTTTGGTTTTTCTCGCCCTTCTTTGCTTTGCTTTTGCTGGTCCTGCCTCGCTTTGTTTTGCTTGACGTTGTATTCAAGACACCGCTTTTCTTTTCCTGGACCTCTTTTGCTTTGGTTTTTCTCGCCTTTCTTTGTTTTGCTTTTGCTGGCCCTGCCTTGCTTTGTTTTGCTTGACGTTGTATTCAAGATACCGCTTTTCTTTCCCCCACCCCCCAGGAAATCCTTAGCTTAGTTTTTTTTTTGTTTGTTTGTTTTTCCCCACCCTTCTTTGTTTTGCTTTTGCTGGCCCTGCCTTGCTTTGCTTTGCTTTACTTTGTATTCGTGACACCACTTTTCTTTTCCTGGACCTCTTCTGCTTTGGTTTTTCTTGCCCTGCTTGGCTTTGCTTTTCCTTTTGCCTCTTTCTTTTCCCTAGCAGGGCTTTGCTTTGTCTCGCTCTGCTTTGCGTTGCATTGCTCAGCTCTGCTTTGCCGTGCTAGGTAGGCTTCTTTGGCAGACCGTCGCACCGATTTGGGCGACGAGTCGATCGGTGTATTTATGAACGCATAAAGCCTCAGGCGCACACCGTGGCCTCCCTCCCCGCAGCCCGACGACTGTCCCCCGGGAGCTGGAGGGTGGCGACAGGAAGCCTGGCCACCCACCCAGCATGGTCTATTCCTCATCCCCCGCTGTCCGGCGAGCCGCCAGGTGGGTCCCGCTGCTGCTGTTCGTCTGGGGACGGGCTTGGGTGAGGTTTTTTAGGACGATAAGCGACATTACACGATTCCCAATGATTTGGGTTCGTTTTGCTTTGCTTTCCTTTTCCTCGCTTTACTTATCGTCGCTCTTCCCCGCTTTGCTTTTCCCGCACCTGCTTCGACATGCTTTCCTTAGAGCTGCATCTTTCTGGGGGGTTTTGGTTTGTATTCCCGGCACCGATTTC